>NW_027185876.1:23222934-23321835 GCF_028583685.1 Petaurus breviceps papuanus
GGGTAGGTGCTAAGTATCTGAGCCCAGATTCGATCCCCAGGTCATCCTGACACTGGGGCCAGTGCTCTTACTCGCTGTGCTACCTGGCCGCCCCCAGAGTCCTTGTTTTAAAGAATCTTAATATCCCACAAGGGAGACACCATATATACAAATACACGATTTAAATTACAATGTGGTAAGTGCAGAGTAAAAGTAAGACTGTTCCTCTCATGTAATAAGCAAAGTTATGCTACATACCAGCTGACTATTTTCTTTAAATACTATTCAATTAAGCCCTTGAAAATGCCAAATTCAACCAGATTTTTATGGGAAAAGTTTTTTTAGCTATGTGCTATGAAATGCTATTTAGGGATGCTGGAAAAAGAAGGTTAAAGCTCAGGACTAGTCTCTTCTTATTCTATTAATATCACATTGATCTGAATAGACTGCATTCTTAAAATCAGATCTCCCTGAAAGGAAAAAATCATTTTTACACTGAAAAATAAATATGTAAACCACTATATATGTGTATTTATGTATATATGTATGTTATCTGTATTTGAAAGTTGAATGGTTTGACAGCTGAGGAGGGAGACAAAGTCCTGTATAAGTGGTCCAGAAAGTGCCCTAGATGCCACTAGAGATTTGCAGTTGTGGTGCTGGTAATGACCAGCTTCCATTGGCAAATTCCTAGTCTAATATTAGGATGACAGAGAGTAGAGGTGAATGGGGGCCAATTATGAGGTGCCCAAAGTTGTACATTTTATATTTGCTTCTTATCTTGAGAAGTTACAGGTAAGATGTATCTGTTATTTGAAGGATGGTTATAAAAAACATTCTAATTCTGTACAGACTAGATTTAGGGTAAAAAGTACAAGTCACAACCTCCCTGTACCTCACTTCTTCTATCTGTAAGCCAGTAATAAATATATGTAATGTAATACAAATTGTGAAGAAGTTGGGACAAGGAGGTTGTAGCTATAAGACTTTGGGCAAGTTACCTCTTTAAGATTCAAGTTTCTTTCTCAGTAAATTGAGACTACTGGACTAGGAGATTGCAAAGATCCCTTTTGGCTGAAATAGGATTTGACTGAAATTCTATGATTAATACTACCTTTGCAAAGTTAAAGGAAATAACTAGTAAAAAATATAAAAACTGGCAAAATATTTAATGGCAAATAAAAACTATGTAAATTCATGATTTCAACAAATGATCTTAGCATATATTGGCTAAAAATGGTATCTTAAAAACATGTTTAAATAAAGGCACGCACTTTTTACAGAAAAACAAGTATATGAAGTTAATCATAGCTCAATCAGAAGCCAAAGCATGACACTAAAACTTATCAGTAAGTTGGACCACTGTGGGAACAACGTTAGGTTTCCTTGATTTAAAAAATGTCCAATTTAAGAGCTGTATGCCCCAGTAGTCTCATTTTTAGGCAAGAGCTTACCCTTCATCTAAAGACTGGAGTGCTTTGTTTTTGATTTTCTTCTTGTCTGAGTCCCTTCACATCATGATCTTAAGCACACAGTTTCCATAAATCCTAAAGTGTCATGGAAGACTTATGGTTTGATTTGGTATGGAATGTGCCATCTTTTTTGAAGTTCTACTTCTAGTTTTGTTTACTATTGAACCACTGAAACATTATGAAGCGTTAAACAGCCTATTATCAGAGCCTGTTCCCTATCAGGAATACCCTTTGTCACTGGCTTCCGTCACACCTTGTATCTGATTAACACACTATAGGATAACATAGAGCTACACAGATCTGCTTTGTGTTCTAATGCTACTGATGTAAAACAGATTTTCCTTTCTTCTTTAATGCAGCTGCTCTCTAATTGGGTCTTGTAATATGGCTTATTTAATGCGATTTTTCATACTGAATTAAAGAAGTCTAGAATAACCTAGTTGCTCATTTAAGGTTAAGTTATTAGCAGGAGCAAAATTATATACTGCTGCCAATTTTGTAAAGGAACACTTTCTATACAATAGAATTATGAAATTTAATACATGCTTTGCTTCTTTCTCACATGAACAGTCACAAATGTGATTTTTATCTCCTAGAATATGCACTCAGTAGGGTCACCTTGTTCAGTGTCAACACAACATCATATCAACTTAGACTACTAAGCAAAAGATAACAATTACATATGTTTAAGCAAAAAATGATTATTTCTTCCCTTAATTATAATCTTTGGTTCTTTTTTTTTTTTGGCCTTTTGGAGGGCAATTGGGGCTAAGTAACCTGCCCAAGGTTACATGGCTAGTTTTTTTGTGTGGGTGTTAAGTGTCTGAGACCAGAACTAAACTCGGGTCTTTCTGACTCTGGGGCCAGCACTTTACTCACTGTGCCACCTAGCTGCCTCATAATCTTTGGTTCTTTTAAAATCCATTTTAAAATGTTGCTCTTTGGAAAGCAGCAATCATTAAAATAATAAAATAATTAAACAATGAAAGGTAATGAAACAATGAATCAATGAAAGAGAATAGAGAAGGACTCTAGATCCATCTATGTGTGCATTTGGGGGGAGGGCAGGGAAGAAAGTTATTTATATCTCTTGTTCCTTGGGTGTGGAAACAGATATGGAACTTCAAAGAGTGGATGAAATATATAATTACTAAGCAATCTTTAAAATCTAGTGATGTGTACATATATACGTTCACATATATATACACACACATATAATACACATATGTATACATGTGTGTGTATATATTTGGGTATAACAAGCTAATAAGTATATGTACATAGAAAAATCTATATTATACTTAGAAAAAGACTTTAAAGTTCTGCCTAATAGGTTCATATGTGAATGAATTCTAACAAGGGGTTCATGCAATGTGTGAACAGAAATATTCTAACTTGTCTTGGAAAGCTTTACTATTTGTTCAAAGAGAACTGATAAGTCCAGAGGCTATATATAAGTGACATGAACTTGTCTCATTTTAATAAATTGAGCCCAAACTGATTTATACTACAGACAGCCAGGTGCTGTGTATTAAATTGATTTTTTATTGACATATGTGAAATATATTTTGTATGTGGTTAGTCTGTTTTGGAATGAAGGCAGACAATGTGTTTTCAAATAATACAGGATCATGGCATTAATTTCAGAATATTAGAGCAAGAGTGGACAGCCCTCTAAAAGCTTTTTCATAGGTGAAAAGGATACTATCTGTTTATCACTACCCAAGGAAGAATGCATGCAAGATGCTGTGAAGAAACAAAGTTTTCTTCAGCTTATTATAATTATTAGCCCCACTCATCGATCACCATGTATATCCCTTGGGAAAAGAATACTTTATTTTTCTGAGTTACAAAGAACTTGTGGTCTCATTACCAAATAATCACTTATACAACTGGACCCTTAGTTGGGCAGAAGTTTGTTAACTTTTATATCTGGCATCATGTTGAGCTAAGATCTTGGTCATGGCCTTTCTTCCTAAAGCACTCTTGGACATCTAGTTATTAGTGGGTCCTCAGCAGTCCTATTTCAGGAAGCCCAGAATACATCTCTGAAATTCAAGGCTCTTAAGGCCTTCCTAGTTATGTAAGAATGGGGAATCATCTGGCAAGTTAGAGAATTTAAAGGAATCTCAAATCCATAATCAAACTAGAATGGAGTCACTTGGCGTCTCCTGGTGAATTCCTATGAGTGAAGGTGGGTGTGGAGGGAAGGGCAGGACTATGAGGGACATTAGTCTCAAATTTCAACAAATGGTTAGGTTAGATGATGTCCCTCCTCACCCCCATTTCTCCATGGTTCTGAAGGGGGCTTGGAAGGAAGGTGGTGGTGTCCAATTGACCAGCTATTTCCATGGGAAACTAATTGACTGGGTTTGTTTTGGTTTCTAGGGAGTCTCAGACAGTTAGGTGACAACTTGGTGACAAGGCTACAGAGACTGTATCAGCAAATCGTGTAATCTACCATGGTACATACTGTACTAAACACATCTGTTTCAACTCATCAATTGCAGACTTGAGCCAAACTATATTAAACAAATCATCACTAGTGTAACATTTCCATAATTTCTGTGACAATTGCTACAGAAGGCTTGCAAAGCATCTAATTCTTCTCAATATTATTACAATCATATTCTGTTGAGTAAAAATGGAGTTTATCTCTTTCAAAATAAAGTCCCAAAACCCTCTCTCTAAATATACAGTTTTAGACTTTTGAATTCACAAAAACTAGTTATGGTGAAAAAGTAGAAAACAGAATCAGTTTTAAAAAAATACTTACTTTTATGGACATTTGTTATCTCTTCTTCCCACTATTCCCCAAAGTGATCAATTTAAAAAGAAATACTTCTCAACAAATGTGGAACCCAGCAAAACAAATTTTCACACTGGTCATGACCAAAAATGCATATCTCATTCTGGATTTCTCTCTGTCAGGGGTAGGTGGCATGATTCATCTTTAGTCCTGGGCACTTGTGGTTTATGATAATCACATAAATCAGAGTTCTAAAGTCTTTCAAAATTGTTTTTCTTTCTAATGTTGATGTATGTAAATTGTTCAACTTTTGCTTCCTTCACTCTGCAACATCAGTTCACAGAGGTTTTCCCAGTTTCTTCTGAAACCTTTCATCATTTCTTATGGTACAATATACCACATATACCACAATTTAGGAAATAAAAGATTCTTAGATACATGTAGGGTGAGGGAGTCATCAGGGTTGTACAACTGCTCCTATTTGCCCTTCCCCTACATCTGTCTCCCTGCCCTCTCCCCCACCCCCAACTCATTCCCCAGTTGGTTTCCTGATATAATCAGCATAAACATCCCTTCTCCATTCTGGTAAGTAGTATAAAAGGGTCTGTAGTTCTCTTTATCATTTTTGCTGGTTCTGAGTCCCCAGACAAAGATAATGTTCTGGCAAAAACACCCCAGAGTTACCTCTATCTCTGTCTTCTGGGATGTACCTCAATTGCTTCCTCCCAATTATACCCATACCTAGTAAAGGTTATTGCTGTAATTAATGCCATTTATAAAGATAAAATAAGTATCTAAAATATCTGTCAGATTTTCCTGGTGATCAGAAGGAAATATTTCAGGCTTTCATGAAAGGGGATATGGAGACATAACACTGTAGTCGGGAAATTTTACCAACACTGCATTTGTCCTGACACTCTCCTTACGTCCGATTATCTCAAGCAGCCTTACTCCCAGGTCCTGGCCCTCAAACCAATACTCATTCTAATTTAAATTAAGGTTGGAGGAGAGAAATAGAAATAGTCTGCATTTTAAAGTTTGCATTTATGGATCATCTCCAATTTATCCTGTATATATCCTGTCTGTATATAGTTGTTGGCATGTTGTCTCCTCTGTTAGACTGAACTTTTTGCCTTTCTATATTTATCTCCATCTATTAGCATAATTCCTGGCACAGTAGGTACTTAATAAGTGCTTCCTGATTAACTCTGGGGTCTGGGTGCCTCTGCCTGTGCCCCACCTCTCACTCCCCACAGCCCCTGACAGATCCCCCTTCTTCACTTCCCCGCATGTCGTACTTGAAGCTGGGAGCAGGGTTCCTCTTCAAGTCGTTTTCCTGGACCCATTGAACTGGTTTTTAAGGTCACTCTGAAGCATGGCCTCATTTTCGCTCTGTCATGATGCTTCTTTTTTGATTTATTCAAATAATTAATTTGTATCACGTAAAGGGATCTTTTGGCCTGGTCCCAGTTTTTATAGTTATATTAACACCTTGTAGTAAAGCCCTTTTTATGATCAGATTGTGGGTGTTCCAGGACCACTGTCTTTAAATATGGAAGGTCCTCAAGGGATAATTTCATTTAATGCTCTGATTCTAGGCAAAACTATATCTAAATCATTCAAACACTATGACTATTTATAATATCTTACCTTAATTCAGACTTAGAGACTGTTACCTCAATCTTATCTGTTCTAGGACTTGCTATGGTTAATTATATTTCAAGAGCTGTTTTAGCTAGCATCTTTTGTGTATGAATATGTAGCAAAGCGGGCTCATCAGCACCTGGTCCCATGCTTTAAGTTCCAGGACCAACCCTGAAACAAGAATCATCTCTAAGCCCCAAACAGAGCTGAGGTGTGGCTGTGGCTCTGCCTTCTTGTTGGTGACTCTCCATAAAGGTGCTTCATGAATAAACATCTAATTTAAAAATGGGTTAAAAAATCAGATAAATGTTGGGGGAATTACTGCCCCACATGTTTTGTTTGTTCCTCCTGTGTTTAACATAAGCTAGAGGGCAACTTTGGTCCAAGGTTAGGTCAGGGGTTAGATTCAAATCTGAATGCCTTATCAAGCCAGATTCAGAAGATGATCATTGTAATACAGGTACCCTTGCACAATAGCATAGGCAGGCAGCTTCCTTACTGTTGGTTTCCAGAGTTTTTTCATTTGATTATCTCCTTGCAAAAAATGGCAGTCTTCAATATTTACTATATACTAGTAATTTGGCTAAAGTTGGAAAGAAAACAATTATTCCCCTTCTAAGACATATATTCTCTCCCTCTGGAAGAAAGAGACCTATAAAAAGGACCCTTTCCTCCTCCTCTTCCTTCTGAACAAAACCATTAAGAACTCCCTGGGAGAGGGGTTTTTCATCCCAAGTTCTTCCTTCTACAATTCTGAATCCATCCAGGTGCTAAAAAGTTTGGCATTCCAAATGCTACAAGACACTCTTCTCTAATCTTTCTGCCAACGTTTTCTTTCCCTTCTCTCCTGACTGGACAACAAAACCTCGCTGACCAGTTCTAGTATAAAGTTATTTTCCACAATTTCAACTGGGATCTCATTGTGGCAAAGCAACCCTTTTATATCTCCCTAACTGATTCACTGGGGTAGGTTTCAGATACTTACTAAGTGTGATCCTAAGCAAGTCACATAAGTCAGCTTTCCTTATCTGTAAAATGAGCTGGAGAAGGAACTGGCAAACCCCTCTAGTATCTTTGCCAAGAAAACCCCAAATGGGGTCACGAAGAGTCAGACATGACTGAAAATGACTGATCAACAATAAAATTAACTCACTATCCTACTCACTACAGGGCTTTTCCAAACCTTTGTGTCCCTTCTCAAACCTCCCATAGCTCCATTTTATCCACATTCTCAGCTAAGAATCTAGGCTAATGTTTAAGTGAAAAAATTGAGGCCTGCTCTCCTATTCCTCATCTTACCTCAAGAGACAACTAACTAGGTGGTGCAGTAGATAAGAGTGTTGGGTCTGGAATCAGGAAAACTCGAGGTGAAACCCGGCCTCAGGCATTTACTAGCTGAGTACCTTAGGCAAGTCACTTAACTGCTGTTTGCCTCAGTTTCCCCATCTGTAAAGTGATGGTAATAATAGCACTTACCACTGTCATGAGGTTCTAATAAGATTATATTGGTGAAGGGCTTAGCAGAGTCTCTGTCACACTTACTAACTGTGTATAAACTTACTATTAATTCTCATTTCCTCAGCACCCCTCTTCCTGCCACCCCCATTTCACATGAGGTGGTGGCAGTTCTCCTGGCCAAAGCAAACCCCTCCACGTTTACAGTGTGATCCTGTTCTGTCCTATCTTCTCTAGCAGATTGCTCCCATTTTATCTTCAAATATTCCTTGTCTGCTGGTTTCTGCCTTACTACCTACAAAGATGTCCACATCTTCCTCAGCCTGGATCCATCCATCACGGCTAACTTTCCATCTCTATCTCTCCATCCTTTTGTGGCTAAATTAATTTTCGAAGGCTGTCTAAAATAGATACCTACATTTTCTCTCCTCTCACTTTCTTCTTAACTCTTTGCAGTTTGGCTTTCAATCTCGTCCTTCAATCCAAGTTGCTCTCTTCAGTGTTACTAAAGATCTCTTAATTGTCGAATTTAGTGGCTTTTTCTCAATCCATATCTTCCTGATTTCTCAGCAGCCTTTGTCAATGTCAATCATCTTCTTCTCCTTGATACTCTCTTCTTCCTAAGTTTCTGTGACCACCGCTCTCTCCTGATTTTCCTTCTACCTGTTTCATTTGCTGGATCTTCATGCAGGTCTCACTCACTAGTTGTAGGTGTCCCATAGGGCTTTCCTGGACGTTTTTCTCTTCTCCTCTATAATATTTCAATTGCATATCATCAGCTCTTCTGGATTCAGTGATTATCTCTTTGTAGATAGCGTTCAGATTTCCTTATTCAACCCTAATCTTTTTTCCCCAGATCTTTTCAGATATGAGATTTAGTCTTGCACCTGCAACTGCCTTTCTGACAACTTGAATTGGATGTTCCGTAGATATCTTAAACTCAACACATTCAAAGCTGAACTCATCTTTCTCCCCAGACCTTCCCTATTAGTGTTAAGACCACCACCATCCTTCCTGTCCTCAGGTCTGCAAACTAGATGTCATCCTCACTCCCTCTTCTACCTCCCATATCACCCTGCTGTCTCTACCTTTGTAACATCTCTCAAATCCATTCCCTTTTCTGCTTGGACATTGCCACCACTCTGGTTAAGGCCCTCATTACCTTGTGCCTGAAATACTGAATCGTCTTGCCTTGAGTCTCTCCCCACTCCAGTCCATCTTCCACTCAGCTGTCAGAGCTCTTTCTTTTCTTTTTTTTTTTTTGGAGGGGGGAAGGCAGGGCAATTGGGGTTAAGTTACTTGCCCAAGGTCACACAGCTAGTAAATGTTAAGTGTCTGAGGTCACATTTGAACTCAGGTCCTCCTGACTCCAGGGGCAGTGCTCTATTCACTGTGCCACCTAGCTGCCCCCAAAGGAATCATTCTAAAATGCAGGCTTTAACTTATCACCCTGCCCTCCCCCTAGTGAGTAAACTTCGGTGCCTCCCTATTACCTCTATTTTAAGATAGAAAATCCTCTTTTGGTTTTCAAAACCCCTCATTACCTGTCCCCTTCCTAACTTTCTAGTCTTCTTATACTTTACTTCCCCCATTGCACATAGTCTGTGATCCCATGATATCGCCCTCCTTCCTGTTCCCTGAACAAGACATTCCCCCTCTGGACGCTCGGTCTTTTCACTGGCTGTTCATCATGCCTGGAACTCTCTCCCTCCTGGCTTCCTTCAGGTCTCAGCTAAAGCCCTATGTCCTACAATAACCCTTTCCCAGTCATCTTTAATCTCAGTGCCTTCTCCCAGAGGTTCGCTTCAATTCCTTGTTTGCACACAGTTATCTGCATGCTCTCTCCTTCATTACACATGAGCTCCTCGAGAGGAAGAACTGTTTGGCGCCTTTCTTTGTGTCTATCCCCAGAACCTAGACACCCAGCCTGGCACATAGTAGATTCTTAACAAATACTAGCTGACGATGACTGTCTCATCCCCGTTCCTTTGAAAAGGAGGTTAGTATACCTTGTTTCACATTTAGGCTAATTCTCTCTTTCTCAAAGGTGCGGGGAAAGGCCCTTCCAAGCTCCCTGCAGCATATATGGCTGCTGACACCTTTGTATGACAGTGAAGTGACCAACTGCAATCCTTTTGGTGAGATGTAAGATCTCCAAGCCTGGCCAGCTTCACTGCCACTGAATGGTAAAGTCCTCGGTGTCTTACCATCTTATTCACCACTGTAGGCACTGTTATCTGACCTGCCTGTGAACCCTAGGGAACCCCTGGGTCTTTACATATGTTATTCCCTATATCTACACTGTCTTATATACACATCATCTCCCTCAACTGCAATATGAACTCCTCAAGGGTTTTTGCCTGTCTTTGTACTCCCAGCATTTAGCACAAGGCTTGGCACATTGTAGGTGCTAAATAAAAGCTTCTTGACTTCCCTTCCTTTCCTCTCCTCTTCCTTCTTTCCTTTTCTTTTATCCTTTCCTTTCTTTCTTCTTTCTCTTCCAACATAAATCTAGAAATTGCATTTCTTTTATTTTTTTTAAATTCCCTTTACTAGTGTTATAAACGTGTAGGAAACACTGCCATACAAAGAATGACAGCAATAGTGATAAGAATGTTACAATGAGGCACTTTCTGCTCTGTAGTTCCTGAAGGAGGTCTCTTGCCAATCTTCCTGGCCTGAGGGTTTCAATACCAAGACGATTCCATCTGTATGTAGTACGGGCAATGAGATTCAAAAACTTGTCAGCCAATTCATCAGTTTGAGTTGTAATAAATTCTTGGGCAATCTTATTCCTTCAGGAGACAACAGCAGGAAATTTAGAAGGAGGTGTCTGATTAATCGTTGAATATAAGGGCGTCTTGTATCTGCCTCACTGTTCTCATCAGCCACAGCCTACAGATCTGAGAGGGGAGTTTTCCTGAAAAGTTTCATGATGCACCCATGGGCTTCTCTTGCATCTACCACTGTCTGAGTCCTCTCTTGATTTTGACCGTGTGGGTTATAATAGAAGGCCAAGAGCCACAGCAAGCCTGTAGGGGATTCAGCTCTCAACATCAGTAATTCCTCAGCAGCAATATCGGCTCATTCTCCAAAATAAGTAAGTGAAAACCAGTGCTCAAAGAGACTTCCACGGGACTGAAAACTCTGGTCTTCAACTGTTTTTTTAAATTATTTCTGAAATATAATTCAAGTGCTGGTACCAAAATCCTCATGGCAAATCTTTGGGGTTTTGGAGTGACACCACGATAAGAGATGAAGAGGCATGAGGAAAGTAGGACTTCAGTGGAAATTTCAGAGGCAGACAAACAACAAACCCGAAGGGCAGGTGGGTTGTACGGCAGCCTCAGCCTCAGCCACTTTCACCTTGAGGACAGTGTGAGGGTTGGATGGCTGAATAGGTGAAGACTGAAGGGGCTTCCACCACCAAGGCAAACCAAGTGCAGCTGTGCCCGAAATTGCATTTCTTTTCATTTCTTCAAGATCACCCACTAAAATGATAGTAAAAATGCAGATGACTAACTTGAAAATATTCTGAATTTTTTCCTCTGAAATTATAGAAGAGTGTCAGGTATTCAAGTCTCTTAGAGCTTAATAAATACTACTGTACAACTCAAGTACCCCTAGGTTAACTTAAATTTCTATTTAGTTAATACAAGCATTTTAAAAGCAAGCAACACTGAAGAGACTACACTGAAAATCTAGCTAATGGTACTAAGTTTATGTTCATCTCAGGCCCTAGTTACATGACAGGGGGCTGTGTTTGACATGGCCATGAGCATTTTGCTCATAATTATGCAAGTGCTACTGGATTTGGGATTATCTGCGGGGGGGTGGGGAGAGTGTGCTACAATGCTGGTGTTGAATAAGTGTTCACATGGAACTGAACACAAAATACAGTGTATAAAATGTGGCGTGTCTGGTCCCCAGAACCTAACATCAATAGTTTTCTGCTATTACATTCAAAACATCAAATTATCTCCTTCCCATTATTTCATGAATAAAACCTGGATCAAGATCTAAGTCCAAGCCTTCCGTCCAGCTGGGCTGAAAGGAGATCTGCTTTGGAAAACAGGGCTGCTCTTAGATGAGATGGTTCTGGATGTGGCTCAAATAGCAATGCAGCAACAGGAAGGCAAAACAAGTGTTCCCAGGAAGGGAAGAGGCTATTTCCCATAGCCAGGGCTCCCACTATGCACGGGACGTTTTCCATACTTGCACAAAGTTTTCTATGAGGAGCTGTGTCAGTAGTTCCCATGCATGGTTTCCAGGGTGTGTTTTATCCATTTCTGGTTAATTAGTAGTCAACTGAGTTTTCAGTATTCTCTTCTTTAGTTCAATCTAGTTTTTCTGTGTCTCTTGTCGGAGCAAGCATGCCATAGGCTCTAATCTAATGATAATATGCTATATTCAATTCGATAAATACTTATTAGGGGCTTATATGTAAGGCATTATCAGTAGCACCAGGGATACAAGGACAAAATAAGTCATACACTTCTTGCTCTCAGAAAATCACAATTTATCTCATAGGAGAAAATGTGTGCATAAATAATAAGATACACAACAAATTAGCAAAATATATAACTTACAGTTGTTCACAATTTTCATCAATCTGCCTGTCTACTTGTTCTGCTAGCCACTTAGCCACTGGCCTGAATAGTTACAGTCAACCAATCAATCAATCACATACAAGTAGTGGAGTGAGTGGAGGCCACAGAGAGAATGTAGAATAGGTTAGGAGCAGGAATGGAGAGATGGAAGATAAAGGGTATCACCATCCCTCCTTGTGGCTGGGGTGAGGTGAAGAAGCAGATCATGGAAACTGCTGACTGAGGTACCAGGATGTTAGGATGTTCAAGAGGGCACATACACATATACACACTCATACGTTGAAGTCATCAATACGTATATGAGACAGGAGTTGGGTTGGAGAAAAAGACTATGAGACTGTGAACTTATTTAGGAAGGAGGAAGAGTATCCTATGGTTGAATAGTTACCCCTGACTCAACAAGCTCCAGGAGCTCCCTATCACTTCTAGGATCAAATAAAAAATGCTCTGTTGGCGTTCCAAGCCCTTCACTCTTGCCCTTCCTCCTTTCCAGTATTCTTATTCCTCTCCCCACCTCCATTTTCTTATACTCTTTGATCCAGTGACACTGGCCTCCTGCCTTGCACAAGACACTCCCTCCTGCCTTGCACAAGACACTCCACCTCCCAACTCCAGGCATTTTCCCTGACTGTCCTCAATGCATGGAATGCTCTCTTCTCTCCTCATCTCTTGTTTCCTGGCTCCCACAGCTTCCTTCAAGTCTCAGGTTAATACTACCTTCTACGGAAAATCTTTGATCTCTCTTAATTCTCCTTCTGTTGTTTATTTCCAATGTTTCCTGTATATAGCTTATTTGCACATGGTCATTTGCATGTGGTCTCCTCCATTAAAATGTGAGCTCCATGAGAGCAGGAACTGTCTTTTATCATTCTTTGTATCCTCAGTACTTAGCACACTGCAAGGCACACAATAAGTGCTTAATAAATGTTTACCGGTGGAACAGATGAGGTACCTAACACAGAGAAGCAAAAGAAAACAATAACTAATGCTGGATAAACTCAATGACCCTAGCTACTAGGGTAAGGTGTCACTACTGAACAAAAACTATTGAGAACACTGGAAAGCAGTTTGGCAGAAAAACCTGTCATATTAACTCCAAATAGAAAGATGAGTTAGACATAAAAGATGACTTAATAAACAAATTAAAGGAGTAAGGAAGAAAGTACCTCTCAGATCAATGGAGAAAGGAAGAGTCCATGACCAAACGAGTAATAAAGAGAATCACAGAAGATAAAAAAGATAAATTTGGTCATATCAAACTAAAAAGAGTTTGTACAAACAAGACAAATGGAGTTAAAATTAGAAGAGAAATATGTAACTGGGAAAAAATGTTTGTAGTAAGTTTCTCTGATAAAATCTCATGACCACGGTATTTGACTTTCTTCCTCTGTTAAATGGAGATGATAACAACACTTACCTATCAGAGCTGTCATGAGAATAAAATGAAATAACATATGTAAACTTCTTCGCAAACTTTAAAGTGCTGTCACCATAAATATTTTTTGTTGCTCAGTGTTTTTTTCAGTCTTGCCTGATTCTTCTTGACTCTTTTTGAGGTTTTCTTGGCACAGATACTGAAGCCATTTGCTATTTCCTTCTCTAACTCATTTTAAAGATGAGGAGACTGAGGCATTTGCCTTCAGGGTGAAGTGACTTGCCCAGGGTCACACAGAGAGCAAGTTTCTGAGGCCAAATTTGAACTCAAGTCTTCCTGACTCTAGGCCCCATGCTCTACTCATTGTGCCGCCTAGTAGAGGCAGCCAGGTGGGGTAGTGGGTAGAGTGAGGAACCTGGAGTGAGGCAGACTTGAGTTCAAACCTATCTTCAGATCCTCAGGAGATAAATGGCCTTGGGGAAGTCACTTAACCTCTGTCTACTTCAGTAGTAAAATGGAGATGATAACAGGACCTCCCTCACGGGGTTGTTATGAGGATAAAATAATATTTGTAAAGCGCTTTGCAAATCTTAAAGTGCTATATGAATACCAGCTATTACTACTAAAGGAAGAAATCTAAGCTATCAACAATCATATGAAAATGCATCAAATCTTTAGAGAAATGCAACTTAAAGTAATTCTGAGTTTCTACCTCACACCTATAAGTCTGGCAAATATGACAAAAGTGAGAATTCAAAAGTGCTGGAGGGGCTTTGGGAAAATAAGCACATTAGGAAGAGCACATTGGAATTAGTCTAAAAAAGTTATTAAATTATGTATATCCCTTGACCCAACTAGATCACTATTAGGCCTATATCCTGAAGTGATCAGAGGAAGAGGAAAAGAACCTATAAGTACAAAAATATTTAGAGTAGCTCTTTTTGTAGTAGGCAAAAATTGAAAACTAAGGTGCAGTGGTACCCACTTTGTAGGGAATGAATAAATTATGGTACCTGAACATAATCAAATATTTTTGTGCCACAAACAATGATGAAATGGACAATTTCATGGGAAAATGGAAGAATTCTATGAAATGATGAAGAGTAAAGTGAACAGAACTAAGAGGACAGTTTATTCAATGGCAACATTATAGAGAAAAACAATTTTGAAAGACTTTAGAACTCTAATCAATGCAATGATTAACTATTTAAGTTCAGAAGACAAGATGTCACTTTTGCGAGTGAAGAGATAAACTTAAAATCCAGAATAAAGATAGGAATTTTTGTTCATATGTAACACTGGATTTGTTTTGTTAGACTATGCATATTTGTTATCAGGTTGTTTTGTTGTTGTTGTTTTCAATTACACATGGGGCCATGAAAGGAAAAGATAATTAAAGCTTCTAAACAATATATATCAATAAATAGTTTTAAAAGAAATAATTGATGGGGCGGCCAGGTGGCTCAGCGAGTAAGAGCATCAGCTCCAGTGTCGGGATGACCTGGATCAAATCCGGGCTCAGATACTCAGCACCACACCCAGAAATAACTGGCCGTGTAACCTTAAGCAAGTTACTTAACCCCGATTGCTTTAAAAAAAAAAAAAGAAATAATTGATACTAAATAAGAACAACTTTTCAAATAATACACAGGTTGCTCTCCCTGAGAAAAAGTTGATTTGTAATCTATGTAACATATCCCCATCCAATAAAAATACAAACCCACCCCCAATTGAAGATTGGTTGAAGATTTAATCGAATATTGGTTGACCCAGGGTTTTCAGTATCCTTTGTAATTAAATTATATGAACTATGTAACTGATTATACATATAATACAGAAAAAAGCAAATAAACATTCAGCAAGTATACCCTAAAATACTTAAAGCTTATAAAAGTTTCAATTAAAGAAACATTTATTTGATTATAAACTTGATGAATAAAGTCCTTTGTCTATAAAACATGAACTTAAACAGAATATTTCCAGAACCCTAACAAAATACAAACTTATGTTTGCTCTGAACATACTGAGTGAGCTAAAAATGGCTTTAGTCTTTAAGTAAAACATTTTCATTTCATAAAAGTAACACTTAAAAAGAAACAAAGAGAATACAAAAGGGTATATCTCACTGTATTTCAGAATGACACAAAAAGAGTATCTTCTTTAAATGGAAGGTGTAATTATAGTACTTACCGCTATGATATCTAATGTATTATCACAGACTTTGCGGATCTCATTATTTTTGTCATGCATTAGGTCTATAAGATAAGCTGGAGCCTCTGGATAAAAAATGGTTAAAGATATAAAGTGCATTTAAAGTTAACTTAGAATGTTCAGATACATTTTAAAAAATTTCATTTATCTGAAAATAAACACCACAATTGAGAGTAAATTGAAAACTATTCAACAAAAATAAAGAATGGGGGCAGCTAGGTGGCACAGTAAATAAAGCACCCACCCTGGAGTCAGGAGGACCTGAGTTCAAATTCGGCTACAGACACCTGGTCACTCTTACTAGCTGTGTGACCTTGGGCAAGTCACTTAACCCCAATTGCCCTGCCTTCCCCCTCGAAAAAAGGAAAAAAAATAAATAACAAAGAATAAATAGAATCGTCTATCATTTCATGTGCTGAAAATTAAGGCAATATACACAAAAATATACTTATGAAAAGAATCCTTTCTTTTTATGAAAGATGACATTATGGGAAATTATATACATTATATATATTACATATAATTATATATAATACAAATCAGAACTGTATTTTCTGAATTGTTTTGTTATAGAGCTTTTCCATACACACACACACATTTAAAACAACTAAACATTACAATACATCTCATAGATGACAAATGTTGTGACTGCATTTGTAATGGTACAAGTGATGATCTGATCTATAGTCATTTGCTATAAACATAACCATCCCTGGCCAAGAGTCTACTGTTTCAATATTTTAAGCTGTGGTGTAGAAATTCAAATCCTATTCTCAGATACTAGTTTCTAGATCAAGTATTCACCTCCCAAATCAAATTTTGTCTTTCCATAGGTAACACTAAGGAAAACATAACACATGGCCCAAAGGACTTCAGTTTCTTTGATAATCTTTGGCAGTGCTTTCTAGATTCCTTCTAGCAATACCATTTATACCCATATGAATCACCAGAAGTGGTTAGTAGTTTTCCATTATCCTCTTTGAGAGATTCTCTATTATGTCTCAGATGCAAAGAATCACAGTGTTGTCAATGTGGGACACCAGTGGCTTTGCGAAGACCTCCACTGAGGCACTTCTGAAGCAAGTCTATCTTGACCTCAAGCCTAAACTGGCTTTTTTGCAACTTCTGTTTATCGTTCCTGGTTTGACCCTTTGAGGCCAAAAAGAACAAATCTAATTTCTCTTCTACATGGCAACCTTCCAAATATCTGAACAGTTAAACACTGAACAGTTATCACAGTCTCCAAGATTTAGATCTTCTCTAAACAATCCCAACTCCTTCAACTGATCCTAGCTGCCTTCTGGTAATTTTCCATTTTATCAATGTCCTCCTTAAATTTTGGCACTCAGACCTGAGACAGTACACTCTAGATGTGGTGTGAAGAGGGCTGAATAGAGTAGAAATATACCTCTCAATTCTGGGAAGGTGTGCCTCTCTTAATGCAGTCCAAGATGGCATTTGCAATTTTGGTTGCCATACCACATTGCTGGCTTGTATTGAGCTAAAACTCTCAGATCTTTTTCAGATTTGTTGTCTAATCATACCTCCTCCATTTTATACTTGTGACGTTGGATTCCTTTTTATTCAAGTGTAAGACTATATTTACCTGTATTGAATTTAATTTTATTGGATTTAGCTCAATGATCTTTCATCCAATTTTGGCTATCCCTCCTAGCTTTTTGTCATCTGAAAATTTGATGAGCATTCTGCTTATGCCTTTATCCAACTCACTGATAAAAATTTTAAACCGTGTAGATTCCTGGGATGCTCCATTAGAAACTCCTTCCTATGCTGAGACTGAACCACTAACAACTACTGTCTGGCTATTCAAATAAGTCTGAATCCATCTAACTATACTGTCAAGTCTACACACCTCCATCTTCTCTATGAGAATGGCATCAGGTATTTTATGAAATGTTTTATTAAAATCTAGATAAAATTTATCTAACACATTTTATTTATCTACTACTTCTGTAATTCTGTCAAAAAAAGGGAAATAAGTCTAACATGACCTATTCTTGACGAAGTCATTCTCATTCTTTCTAAAAGTTCATTTCCTTTAATGATCCAATGCTAAAATATTCTCAGGTGCATGCTATATACTGTGTGTATGCATGTGTGTGAACACACAGATACAGATAAACACACACACATTTATTCCCAAACCTATCCTGGAATATCGTTTGCAGATTCTTTTCTTTTGCCTTTAATGAAAATTGGGACATTTGCCCTTCTCCAAGTCTTGTGCTACCTCTCCTTACTTTACCTAACATCCTTCAAACATTACTCTGACAGTTCTTTCAGTACCTAAGTTTTCTTTCAGTACCTAAGTTCTTTCAGCTCATCTGGACGAGGTGACTTGAATTTATTAAGAACAACTAGGTACTCTTTTCCTTTTTTGGGGTATCAACTTTGTTATTCTATTCTTTTTCTATTCTATCATTTTTAGTCCAATCTAGCCTATTATATATATTTATTATTTCTTTCCCTTGGCAGAAAAAATAGATGGGCAACTCTCCCTTTTCTCTGTTGACAATTATCATTTTCCTATATGCCCCTAGTAAAGGTTCCATTCCTTCTTTTATTGTCCTTAGCTTCCCATGCTAGCCTCAGCTCATTCTGAGCTTCAAACCTCCTGATGCATTTTTGTGGGGCCTTGGTCTGTATAATCATCCCGTTACCCAGTCTTGTTTCCATCTTCAATATATGTAATTTAAAAGTCTAAGTTGGTTGATCAATTTTTTTCTGGGCATCCAGATAAAATTGTCTTCCCTTTCTCCCCACTTAACTCCTCAAGCACTCACATCCTTGTCCCATTAGTGATGCAGGGGGAGTCACACTACTCCAGGCTTTCCATCATTATTTCCAGGTGTTCCCTCTGCCTCCTTTATTCAGTAACTTTTTCTCTTTTGAAGTCTACTCAATTAAATTTTTTCTACCCAATCAAAATTATGTTGGTTATAGCATACTAAACTCCCAATTCTCCTTTTTTTCAAGGAATTCAGCACCAGGCTCATGATCTTCCTCTTCTCCCCAACTCTTGCTCTTATACTAGGGGACTCTGATATCCATTTAGATGCTCCCTCAAAGTCCATAACCTCCCATTTCCTCCACTTCCTTGAGTCTCATAACCTAAGTCTTCATTTCACCTTAGCCACCCTTGATCTTGCCATTACCCACAACATTCTACTTTCTGCCATAAAGTATCATCCTACCTTTCAATCTTTCCCATCCCTGAAACTTCCATGCCCTCCACTCCTTGGTACTTTCTCAGTCCATTACCTCACCTCTGACTTTATTTTCCTCTCCATATAGTTAATTACCTTAACTGTATATTGTCCTTTGCTCTTGAATCCATTGGTGTCCTGTTCTATTGCTGTTCTCTTAGCCAGGCATTACTCACACCATCCATTTCCACAGACCCCACTCATGAGCTATTGAATGAAGTTCAAGGATATTAATGTAATTATCCTGATGAGTTGCAAATTCATGTTATAGCCACTGCAACTGGGCTATCACTAAAGCAAGTCCTTTTGTTCCTCCCTGATTCCCTATCTTATGCCCCAAAGAAATTATTAAAAACCTTTTTCTTATCTCCTTCAGCCTTTCATCTTTTATTTCTCCTTTTTCAGCTGAAGACTTTAATCCTTATTTTCCTGAAAAAATTAAGGCTATTCTGTATTAGCTCCTTCTTTAATTTTCTTCATACAAAACCCTTTGACATCATTGCCCATTCTTGCCTATAATCCAACAGGTATGGTATGTACTGGTGGTCCATGCTTCTGGGGAAGCTGGGGCTGGAGGAGATCTTGAGCATAAGAGTTTTGAGCTGCAGTGGGCTAAACTGATCTTCTGTCTGCACTGTCTGGCAATAACATTGTGAACTTTCAGGCTACCTGGAGAGTAGTCAGGCCTGTACCAACAGTAGTGGGTTCATGTCTGGAAGTGGCTATTGTATTTCCAGTCTGGGTCAAAGGAAGGAAGGAAGAAAAGAAGGAAGGAAGGGAGAAATGGAGGGAAGGAAAGTCTAAATTTGCTTCTTCTACTTCTCTTACTCACTACTCTACTCTGTGGAATCTGGCTTTTGACCTTGTCACTCAATTGAAAACTGCTCTCTCCAAAGTTACCCAATCTCTTAATTAGCAACTCTAATGTCCTTTTCCTCAGTTATAATCCTTCTTGAACTATCAGCTTGAAACCGCAGACCACTCTATTCCGGGCTACACTTTCCTCTCTAGACTTTTGTGACACGATTCTCCCCTGGTTCGTCTTCTACTTCTCTGATCACTCTTCAGTCTTCTTTTCTGGCTTCTCATTCATATGATGCCCCTAAATGTGGTCATTCCCCAAGGTTTTGTCCTGGATCCTCTTCTCCCTTTATACTTTTTGTTTTTATCACAGGTTTAATTACCATCCCCATGCAGATAACTCCCACATCTATGTATTCACCTCCACTCTCCAGTCCCAGATCACCATTGCCTACTAGACATTTCAAACTGAATTTTGCCAGAGACAGTTTAAACTCAGTATCTTCAAAACTGAACTCATTGTCTTTCCCCCCTAAACCCTTCCCCTCCTTTCACACTCCCCTATTTTTATCAAAGACACCACGATCCTTCAAGTTTCCAGGGCTCATAATCTTGGCACTATCAGGACTCCTCATTCTTTCTCACCTCACATATCTAAAACAGTTGCTAAATCTTGCTGTTCCTATCTTTATTAACAGCTTGTGCTTCCCATTCCTTCTCTCTATTCATACCACCTTTGTTCAGGTCCTTATCACCTCTCAACTAGAGATTTTCACCACTCCAGCTGATCCTACACATTGCTGCCAAAATAATTTTTCCTTAGGCGATCACTTATCCAATCACCTCTAGGAACCTTTCATCATTTTTGAGATAAAATATATATTTCCCTGTTTGGCTTTTAAAAAATTACCTTGCCCTAACCTGTCTTTCCATCCATACTCTTTGATCCAGTCAGAATGGCCTTCTCTCTTTCCTGTACACAACACCCATTCTCCATTTCTGTGCCCTTGCCCTGTCCATGCTGTATAGCTAGGATGCTCTCCCATCCTTACCTCCATACCTCTTAGAGTCCTCCTTTTCCATTAAGAAGCTGGTCATGCAATGTCTTTTGTGTGAAGCCTTTCCAGATCTTTACAAAAGTACTCTCTCCTTGCTCATATTTTTATATGTACTTGTCTCCTTCCATTAGAATGTAAGCTTCTTATGAATAAGGATTGCTTCATTTCCCCAGTACTCAGCACAGTGACAAGGCACTTAATAAATGCTCGTTGACTGACCAATTAATTTTTTAGGTCCTCTTCTCATAGGACTCTCCTCAAATTTTCTTTGTATTCTTGGTAGGCCTTTGGATATCAAAATTCCCTTAATTTCCACTGAGTGTCTTTCTGCATTTTAGGCAGCTATCTGTATCTGGAAAGGCAGATAGAATGCGGGACCTGGAGTCAGGAATTCCTTTGTTCAAATCCTGTTTCAGACACTGAACAAGCCACTTACCCTCTTTTCTACCTCACTTTCCTCATTTGTAAATGGGGCTAATAAGAGCACCTACCTCCCAGGGTTGCAGTATCAAATGAGATAATATTTATAAAATGTTTTGCAAACCTTAAGGCTCTATTATAAATGTTGTTGTTTTTATTATTGGCGTCAGCATGATGACAATGAGAAGTGCTTCGTAGTGATGGAAGAGAGGAACCTAAGGAGATCATTCTAAAACCCAACTTCAGTGCTTTCCTGTTGTCTCCAGCATAAAATAGAAATTTCTCCCTTTGGCTTTTAAAGTCCTTTACAACCCGGCTCCAACCTAACTTTATTTTGTATGAAGCATATCAGAGAAGGACTTATTTGAAGAGAGCTTTAATTTTTGTACAACTATGGTCAAAGAGGAGGCTTAACTTTTCTTTGTATAACTTAGAATAGGAATATATCACTGCTGGACTGCTACGGTGAGCTGTCTTTCTAGTGGCCCGACGACTCACCGATGCAGAGAACTCTTGGTGAGGAGCTGAGGATGACGCCAAGGCTGAAAACCAGAGGGAAGAGGAGCCTGATTTTGTAGGCTCACGTGCCTTATTTCCCAGCATTCAACACTGAGACTAACCTGGTCTCTGCTGCTTCCTAAGTCCTAGATATTATCTCCCTTCACCTTATATTTGCATAGGATGTCCCTATGACTGGAATGAATGATCTTTCATTTCTACTTCTCAGAACCCTTACTCTTTTAAAACCTAGTTCAAGAGGCCCCTGTTATTGTAAGCCTCTCCTGATTCCTGCTGCCCTCCTGTTCCCTCCCCCCACTACTATGCTCACTCCCTGGGATTTACTTTGCATTGTGACCCCAACATAGTGAGGTCATTGCGGTATCTGTGCACATATGCTTTTTCCCTAATAGAATGTAAGCTCTCTGAGAGCAAGAACAGTCTTGTTTTTGTATCTCTAGCTCCTAAGCACATAGCAGGCACCTCATAAATGCCTGAACTGAGCTTGCAGTGCTCAGGTATTTTTTCCCCCTTGAATATGAACTATTATCTCACCACATCTCATTGAAAAGAGTGACAAAAAGCCAACCCAAGGCTTTTTAATCCCTGTAGATGATTTTTATACTCCTTTTAGTGTTACCAGTTGCCTCTCTATGAATCCAGAAGTGGTTCGGACACATCCTAGATACATACATTATATTGAATATGGGAAGCTGCTTTCTCCCCAGGTCATCTGCTTCCACCTTTTATGGGGGCAGTTCAATCATGCTCCTTCCTTTCCTTCTCTGCTACATAAAATCATGAGATTTAGAGATAAAAGGGTCCTTAAAAATAATCTGGCTCATCCTAATTTTACAGATGAGAAAAACACAGAATTGAAAGGGGAAGAGTTTTGCCCAAGTTCACACAGCTAGTAAGCAGTGGAGCCAGAATCTGAACCTGGGTCCTCTGGCTCTAAATCTCCAATGCTATATTGACTATGCTGTGCTTCTGGGCCAATACTAATACCACATAGCAGTTTCATAATATATATGAGCATATTTTCATCTATATTTGTGAATGCTTTATTAACAAATTATGTATACATTTGGAAGGAATATTTTATATAGAATGTTAAAGGGCTTTTTAAAGATGATTTTAGTTTTTGTTCAACATGATCAAGAAGACAAACTTGACCTCTGTAGGAGGTTTACATTTTTTTAATATGGTTAAGAACAGCAATGTTCTATTGTTCTTTGTTGTTTTTTGCAGTCATGTCTGACTTGGAGTGGTTTGCCATTTCCTTTTCCAAATCATTTTACAGATGAGGAAAGTGAGGCAAATAGGATTAAGTGACTTGCCCAGGATCACACAGCTAGGAAGTGTCTGAGGTCAGATTTGACCTCAGAAAGACAAGTCTTCCTAACTCTAGGCCAGACACTCAATCCACTACATCATCTTACTGGACTGCTATGCTATGTTGCCTTTTTCTTTTCAGTGGATTTTATCAATGTAAAGAAAGCTCCTGCTGAAGAACTGAGGATGACACCAAGGTTGAAAAACCTTAATGAGAAGAAGTTTAGAACCACTTCTCCCTAACTGTGTAGAGCACCACCATCCTTCCAGAAACAACTCTGCTGCCATCTCTGAGCCCTCAGTGTTACCCACCCCACATCTCCAGCCAGTCACTAAACTTCTGGCTTCTATTACAACATCACAGATTTGGAGCTGGGAGGAACTTCTGAGTCACTGAGTCCAACACCCTCATTTTACAGATGAAACCGAGGCCCAGAAAGATTAAGCAACTTGCCCAGGGTCACACAGCTGGTGAGTAAGGACTTCTGACTCCAAGTCCCACACCCAATCTCCCATGTCATGCTACCTCATTATCAATCAGCAAGCATTTGTGCTCAGTTTAATATGTATGAAGCACAACATCTTTTGCATACATCTTCCCCTCTCTATTCAAATACTATACCACCTTAGTTCAGGCTTTCACCTTCTATTACCCAGAATCTTATAATCTGTCTCCTTGACTCATTTCTTCCTACTCCAATCCATCCTTCATATGGCTTCCTAAAGGATGGTCTTAAAATATGGGAGCCAATATGAATGCCTCTGCTTGGCATTTTAAAGTTCTTCATAACTTGGTCCCTTTCCTGCTTCCAGGCTTCTTACACAGTCCTTACCTCTACTTACTCCACGTGCAGCTGTACTGGTCTCCTTACTATTCTTCACACATGATGGTGCGTCTCTTGTCTCTGTGCATCCGGACTAGCTGTACAGAATGCCTGCAATATACTCTCTCCTTCATTTTGGCTCTGAGAATTCCTAAATTCTTTCAAAATTCAACCTAAATGTCACTTTCTATAGGAGGTCTTTCTTGGTCCCTTCCTAGATATGAATGCCTTCTTCTTTAAGGTTATCTTTTATCTATTTTACATGTATCTTATATATGCCAATGTATGTATATGCTTATATATAGATTCCCACTTCCACCCCACCCCTGCACATACTATCTCCTCTATTAGAATGTATACTTTAGGGCAAGCACTGTTTTCACTTTAAAAAAAAATCCCACAGTGTTTAGCACACTGTATGGCACTGATATCTGTTGATTAGCTTATAGTCTTAGAGTTGCCTAGGGCATTGAGAGGTTCTGTAGCTGCCCTAGGTCAAACAGGCAGTATATATCAGAAGAGGGATCAGAGGCAGATCTTCTTGACTTTGTAATCAGCTCTCTTTCTGCTATACCACATTAACTTTTTATGTGAGGAGGGACTTTTAAAAACAAGAAAGCCCCAAGTACTTACTAATGTGAGCATTTACAAATATGATTTCTTCAAAACTAGAGTAATAGTGTCATATGCAAGTACTTCAAACATTCTGATCAATCATGCCAGTCAGTCAGTCAGAATGGTAGTCAGCTGTACACATAAACACAGCATAAGTGTGTTCCATCCTTGATCAGTTTATTTCTTTTTATATATATTTTATAAGCAATCAGGGTTAAGTAACTTGCTCAAGGTTACATGGCCAGTTATTTCTGGGTGTGGTGCTAAGTATCTGAGCCCAGATTTGATCCCTAGGTCATCCCAACACTGGAGCCGGCGCTCTTACCCAATGAGCCACCTGGCCACCCCGATCAGTTTATTTCTGTGAATCTTTTTGTTGAGTTACTAAATTATACAACTCTATCACCACTCAAAAGAACACTGGCTTACAAGCTCATAATATTCTTGGAAATGTCTTCAGAATTATCTTATAAGAAAATTAATTTATTATTTATTAACTGGTTTGATCACTATTTCTATCACTAGACTGAATAACTTTTGGCTATTTCTAAAAATCAAACTCACCACCAAGGACTGAAGACTTGGAGATAACTGCAAATATCCACCAGGGTGTGTGATCTAGAGTCTTCCAGAGATAATTCCAAGAGTAAAGTTTCCAAGGCACTTTGCATCTTGGCAACATGGATGAAATAGATGGCATTCTAAGGCTCCCATGTTGAAAGGGGTCATATTCTATGACATTTATGAAAGTTTCTCTGCTCTTTGCCCTACTTTTTTATTGATGCTTTTCTATTACTAAAGGAGTAATAATAATTGTATTCAGTATGGAATTAAAAATGTCTTCTAACTTTAAATCAAATGCTGATGACAGAACGTAAGCTCCTTGAGAACAGAGGCTCTTTTTCATTTTTGTTTTTATCCCAAGTTCCTAGAGCTCTGCTTTGAAATTGTAGCTACTTAATAAATGTTTGCTGAATCTAAATTCTACATTAGTAGTTGCATATTTGTAAAAAGAAAATGCACATCTATATTTATCAGGAAAAAGTGGAAAGCTTTCAAAATATTTTAAACAAGAAAAGGATACGTGTTTCCTTGATGATGACATCTCTAGTAGCTTGGTGGAAAACCATCTGGTAGAAGACATAGATTATCTGACACACAAACTCATCATCTTCTTGTTGAGCTGAAAAAAAGTTAAAAAGGAGTTTCTTTAAGTCAGAGAGCTCTACACTTAAGTTTTTGAAAAGCAGCATTTTGGGGGAAGGTTTGAGAATGATAGACTTTACAGGAAAGGGAGGGGGAAAATAATAAATAAGTTTAATAGCATTTAGTTATTTAGCAACATTTTATTTACTTTTATCAGGTATTAACTCCACTTGCATGACTATAATAATTTAGGAGTATGAATTGTCATATTTTTATCTTTTGTAAAATTTGATTGTAGTTACATAAAATTTTCTTTTGAAGTCCCAAAGTCAAGAACTTTTTGAGGAAAGGAAAAATGTTATAATATTTAATGCTAATAATAGATTCAATAGGACATTTTATTTGAAAAGATGAAATTATCTAAGATTTGAGTGAGTCATACCTACAAGGAATTAAACAGTGTCATGGAATTTATTTTCACTGTCTATCTCTGGCTTTCACCTAAGAAATTCCCTCTGAAGCAACCCGGACAAGTCTCTTGACAACTCTCTGTGTCAATACCTGTAGTCATAAGGAACTCGGTACCTTACATGGTAGTTCTAATTGTTATAAAGCTTTTCCTTATACTGAATGAACTGCTACCTTGTGATTTGTATCAATCAATGCATCAAATCTTTATTTCTAATACCATATAACAACACATTAAAAAATACCACATGTGTTTTCCCTCTCCATAACATGAATTATTCAGATCATTACCTTTATGGAAAAGAACCTGATTCTTATTTTTCTATGATGATACTTCTGTATTATATTGCTTATATACATAAAAGCATATGTATTTTAAAAATTAACAAGTAGGTTACAAGGAAAAAATAAGATTACAAAAATTCCACATTGTAAAAATAGAAGCTATTTCAATTTGCATAAGAGCATTTACTGGCTTGGTAATATCTTATTTTAGCTTATTTAAATCTAATGATATGAGGATAGTTATAGAAGGTCTTTGTCAGTCCCATAAATTAATCAGATATTTTTCATATTGTGAAAAGAATAATTTACTATACAAGTTCTGGGAAAGACAGATTATTTATAGAAACCTTGTTCTGAAGTGCCTGTGATGAGATTGGTTTACTTACGAGGACTGGGTTTCTCCTGACAACTTTAATCAAGGGAGAAATCCTGGTATATAACACTCCTCTCCCGACTCAAGGTAAAATCAAACACCAACCCTCTAAAACTATACGCTATGAAATTATCACCATGAATCACTTATTGTCTTTGGGAAGAAGTTAGAGGTGGGAAGTGGTGGGGAGGTGGGGTATTGTTGCTAGACAGTCACTGTTAGAACACACACATATATGGTCACTCCTCTGGTCTTCTTTCCTTACCCCCAACCTCCCCATCAGCACATCTGCACAGATGACTTTTAAGATTAGCCAATAACCAATCTGAAATTACAGAAAGTCTGTCCCTGAAGGACTGAGAGAAGGGACAGATTAAGTCACAAATTATGTATATAGAGAAAGAGTATTTGATAATGACTCTGGCTGCCCAAGCAGCAACATTAAGAGACTAGGCAAAGGAAGATCGGCCCTTGAAGGCAGAGTACTTGAAGGGAGGAGAGAGATGGAAGACACAAAGTAGATTCACGTTCTAATTTTGTATAGATTTTGTATTGGGTTAAATTTTCTCTGAGCAACATAACATGAAAATAACTTTATCCTATAGTCTATACAATACAGCATGACCAAGCAACCAATCTAATTTTAGCAATTTACTTGCTTTCTCTGTGTACATGTATAAGGATGAAAACATTGAGCTTCTGCTGTTTCAACTAGCAAATATTTATTAAGCTTATGTAGCACACACTGGACTAAGTTCTAGACATACAAAGAAATAGTGAAAAGTTTCTCAAGAAGCTTACATTTGAATACGGGAGACAAGATATACATACATATAAAATACACACAAAGCAGATAAAAGGAGACCTTACAGAGGAAGAAGCCTAAGAAGTGCTTTCATTCTGCAAAATGTGGTCTTTTAGCCAAGTCTTGAAGGAAGCATGGGATAAGAGACAGAGGTGAGGGGAGGGCATTCAAAACATTGGGAACAGCAAATATAAGGCACTGAGATTGGAGACAAAGCACAATGTGTGATGACTGCACTGAAGAGTGTGTAAAAGAGTAATATGTAAAAAGACTGGATTACATTTGATCCCAGAGGTAAGGAACCACTGGGATTTACTGGTGGTAGCATAGTCTGCATCCTTTCATCTAACAAATAGGTGTGAATCTGAAAAGTCTATCTGGGCTTTCATATTACTATAAATAAATGGAATAAGGACATGTTTTGCTATTTTTGTAACTTTTGTAATGCTAGCAGAACATTGGTCATGTTAGATACTTAGTAACTAGTGTGCCACAAAAGTAATGGTTCAAACCTAAGTTATGATACTTTGAAATATTTCAGTATGGCTGCTGGTAATAGAAAGTAAACTCTTAATTCTAAAACTACATCTAAAAACTGGGAGAAAGGGAAAAATAATGAAGAAACGATAACAGTATTTGCCAACTAATAAGAGAAAAGGATGTTCCAAGTTCTAGGACAATAATATAAGCTTCCATTTCAGACACGGTAAACTAAAAAGAGTACAAGAATAAAGTTGTTGAACCCCAAAACAAAAAAAGGACAATTACTGTCACGTATATTACATCATGAGGATGAAAAGCCTGGGCCCTCTGTCATATATACACCAAGCTGCCATCAGAACCTCTGGCAAAATAACTCCTTTTGTGGTTCAGGGTATAATTGTTTCTATAAGGAAGAATTAGGACCCTCTTCAAACTGAAAGACAGGAGTTTAGAACTGGCAGACCTATGCTAAATTGTACCTCTGAAGTCACAGCATGTCAAAAAATAAACTTAAAGCTAAATATCAATGTCTATCCTAACATCATGGTAATGTGCTCTCCTATGCTTTCTTC
This sequence comes from Petaurus breviceps papuanus, assembly GCF_028583685.1. Classification (NCBI taxonomy): domain Eukaryota; kingdom Metazoa; phylum Chordata; class Mammalia; order Diprotodontia; family Petauridae; genus Petaurus; species Petaurus breviceps. The sequence continues at coordinate 23,251,340 of NW_027185876.1, forward strand.
TATTAGATCTCATTTCCTTCTTTAGATAAGGATTCGGTTACATAATTTTCATTCTTTACAATGATCCCTCATGAAAAGAAAAGCATTTTCTTTATGTATTTTTATGTTAACGAGGTAAAAGACTGGGCAATAAGGAAAAGAAATGAATTCAATTCAACAATTAAGGACTCACTGTGGAAGTCACACATTAGGCACTGGAGACATGAAGAGTAAAAATGACAGGTGTTGCCTTTTCAAAGAGTTTACAATATATACTATGATACAAACTACTTGTTTATCTTAATTATAATATGACAGCAAAGTAAACACAAAGTACTGAAGGAGAATCTGAGGATCAAGAGGGGATGTCTAGCTACATATTCACGGCAGAGGCAGGCTAAGAGATGGGCCTTAAAGAAAAAAAGGATTTCAACAGGCAGTAATAAGATGATAGTATATTTTAGGCACAGAGAATGATGGTCTGTGCAAACACAGAGAACAAGAAAGAATTAGGTCAGTGAAAACACAGTCAATCTGCTTGGAATGGAGACTGCACAAAGGGTAGAAATATGAAATAAGGCTAGAAAGGGAGATTGGAGCAGGAATGTGAAATGTGAAAGGCCTTAAATGCCATTTAGAAATTTAAATTATATCTTATAAGCAAGTGGGAGTCATAGAAGGTTTTAAAGGATACAATGGGGAAGGAAGAGACTGGAATCAGAAAGATTAGTAAGAAGACTATAAAATAGTCCAATATGAGACAATGAGAGCCTGAACTAGCATGGTGGCAGGTGAGTAAAGACGAAGGGACAGATTTAAGAGATAACAGAGCAGCATAATAAGTAGGACTGGGTGCCTAAGCGGATGTGGAATGTAAAGGGAAGGGAAGAATAAATGACTTGGGTTTCAATCTTGGCTGACTAGGTAAATAAATGGTGGTACAATCAACAGAAATAAGGAAGAACAGGTCAGAGTAGTCGAAAGCAGTAAAAGGTTTTAGTGGGGAAAGATGAGTTCAACTTTGAACATGTAAAGTTTGGCAGTGCTGGTGGGCATCCTCTAGAAGTTGAATATATAAGACCAGAACAAGAAGCCTGTATATACAAATTTGGAAATCATTTGCAGAGATGATAATTTTTGATAGTAGAATGGGAGTGGATGAGAGAAATGGGAAAGATTATATGAAGTCTTTGAAGAGTCTTGGAGAATACCCACACTTAAAGAGCAAGAGAAATATGATGATCTAGGGAAAGACATTAAAGAGGAACAGATGAGAAAGCAGGAAGAAAAACTACAGAAAACAATATCAGAGAAACTAAGGGGAGGAAAGAATATTGACAATGAAGTGGTCAGCAGTGACAAATGCTGCAGGAAGGTGAAGGGGGATGGGGACTGGGTAAATGCCAACAGAGTGGCAATTAACTGATCATCAGTGAAGCTGAAGAGAGTAGAGTTTTAGCATTGGTTCAGGAGCTAGGCTGAAAGGGGTTGAGGACTGAGCTGTGAGGCAGTGAAAGGAGCGAAAAAAGAAAAGACTATTTGAGGAAATGACAGAGTGGGAGGAGGGAGAAAAGGCCTACTTTAAAATTTATCTATCTGCATGTCTATATATCTAGCATTCGAGTTGTTCGAGAATGTTTGCTGGCAATGGAAGAGTTGGTAAGCAGGGAAATATGATAGAGGAGATGATAAATGAAATAAATTTTGGAAGTGATGGAATGCAAGAGTACAAGATAAGCCTTGGCAAAGAAAAGAGTCACTTAATTCTCTTAGATTGGTGCAATGGGAAAAAAGGATAGGTATCTTTAGCTTTTGATACAGCATTGTCCAGCAACTATAATTCTCTATTCATTTTCCTTAATTGTAGAGGCCCAGAGATTTCTATCTTCCATACTGTTACCAGAACGACAAGGTGAATGTAACTTGTACACAAGTAAGTTTTCAACAAATTAATGTCTTAATTATATTTAACTTATAAACAACTGAGCATGGAAACAAAATAAAATGGATCATGACTTACCATTCAGCAATTCAATGAGTGCTGGAATGATTCCTGATTTGGCTAGCAATGCAGCACAAGAATCATCCATAGACACAGTTCCAATCATTATAACCACTTCTAAAACAAGATCATCTTCTGCAGCACCTAGTAAAATCAAAGAGAAGAAACTGCTCATTTAAAAAAACAACTTTGCATCAAATTCTACTATAGCATCAATCTGCCTATAAGAAAAAAACATTAAAAACTAAGTCAGTATCATTTTTTCTATCTCTTAAATTCTGTGACACACTTCTAATTTGACTGTGGCCCAGCTGAAAAGAGGAAAATGAACCTTGCCTTTGGGAACCTGCTTGGAAAATGGCAGAGTCAGTACACCTGTCTGATAATTCAGGCATGGAGAATGGGGAGAGTTTCTGGGGCAGCTGTTTAGTTGCTATGGAATGTAGATAACAGCATGGAGCTAAGGGAAAGATGAGATTAAGAAAAGGTAGAAAGTAAGAAAATACTAATAAAAAATAATAAAATATACAGGAGAGGGCTCATCTCTTTTATGGGGGAAAGAGGAGGAAGAAAATTTTGGCTTGCAAAGCAGTGGCCTAAAGTGAAATAATAGCACCATAATACATTGTTCACATCCAACTGAAGAGAGTGAGTGACATCACAAAATCAAACACCTAGGACAGACCTGGTTTAAGTTTATCTTTGAGGTATGGAGCCAACTTGTATTCTTTGAGAACCAGCTCCCAGTCCAAGTCAGGGATAGTAAGATTTGCTAGAGTCCCCAAACATTCTATCACAAATTCCTCTTCTTCATCATTAGATATCTGGGCTGCAAGATCTCCAACATAATCCTAAATAAAACACAGAAATTTGTACTTAGTTAAGTTACATAAAAGCACACAAAGGTGTTGTTACTCTTCTTTGGTCTACTGTAGACTAATAATATTATTTAATATAAACTATCTCATTTGCATAAATTTAAAGTGGCATGTTAAGTGAGGCATACACAAACAAATCCTCTCTAGAGTCCTCATTCTCTTAGGATTTCTAACATTACTCCTGAATTTTACTTTTCAGCACAAGCATATTCTTATAACCCAATAAAATAAAAGATATGACTAAGAAGAAATGACTTGGCATTTATGCTTGCCATATGGGTGGTTCTGTATTATTAAACTGGATTTTCAATACCTTGAACATGAAGACTATGTATGTATATATATATACATATACACACATATGCATAGATTTTCAAAAAGAAATTTTCCTTTTTATTGTAAATTTACTCATTAACAAACATATGCTGCAAGAAACAAAAAAAGGACTTTCAGCAAAGAAAATTGTAAAATTCTGTTACACAGTTTATGGCGGTTGTTTTTTAAAGAAATATACAGAGTGTGTATGACACATATATATCACTTGGGATATACCCACGCAAAAACAAACACTCCATTTGTATCTCCTTCTGTACTTTTTTTTCCCTTTTTATTAAAAAAAAAGATTTACTCCACCTCCCTCTCCACCAAGTCTATTAGTTGCTTTTCAGTCCTGTCCGACTCTTCATGACCCACCCCATTTGGGGGTTTCTTGGCAAAGTTATCAGAGTGGTTTGCCATTTCCTTCTCCAGCTCATTTTATAGATGAAGAAAATGAGGCAAACAGGATTAAGTGACTTGCCCAGCATCACACAGCTAGGAAGTGTCTGAGGCCAGATTTGACATCAGGAAGATGGGTCTTCCTAACTACAGGCCAGGTACTCTATTCACTGTACCACCTAGCTGCCCTATCATGACCTACTTACTCTCTCTACCCCTGGAATTGAAGGCCTTCATTGTAATAAATACATATATAGTTAAAGAATAAAACCAATTCATTAGCCGTGTCTGAGAATGCATATCCATTCTACACCTCCAGTTCATCACTTCTTTGCCAAGAGGTGGGAGGTATGTTTTGTCATTGATCTTTGGAAGTCATGACTGGCTGTGGCATTGGTCAGAGGTCTATGGTCTTTCAGTTATTCCCTCTCAAGTGATTCTTTGTGGCCTTCATGTAAATTGCTTTTATGTTTTTGCTCATTTCACTTTTCATCAGTTTATACAAGACTCTCCATATTTATATGAATATGAAATTCCATTACATTCATATATGACAGTTTGTTCAGCCATTTTGCCAATGGATGGATATCTATTTGCCAATGGATGGATATTTTGCTTCCAGTTCTTTGGAATAACAAAAAAAGACACCATATTTTTGTATGTGTAGGTCCTTTCCCTCTGCCCTTCCTATCCTTGAAGTGTGCACCTAATAGTATCACTGGGTAAAAGGGCATGTAAAGTTGAATGATTTTGAGGTACGGTTGCAAATTATTTCCCAGAATGGTCAAACCAATTTGTAGCTCCACCAACAATGCATTTAGTGTGCCTGTCCTCCCACAATCCCCCAGCAATAGCTAACTTCTTTTTGTCATTTTTGTTTATCTGATGCATGAGAAGAATCTCAGAGTTGTTTTAATTTGCATTTCTCTTATTAATGATTTGGATCATTTTCCCATATGGTCGTTAATAACTTATACTCTCAGACTATGCTAATGAATGTTTAACAACTGAATCTGTCTGCACATATGTATGTACATTCATACCATGTATGTGTGTGTATATATATGAACTTTTGAGTATAATCTGCATTATTAACATTTTCTCTACTGGCTTTAGTGCTATACTTTCCTGCTATACTTTCTACATCTAACTGCCAATTTCATCTTTTATGATGATTTCTACTTTTTTACATAAGAATTCTCTAGTGAAAAATCTTCCTTTGTCTTTAGTTTTTTTTTATGATATTACCTTTTATAATTAAATCATATATCACTTTAGAGCTTATTATGGTATGTGGTATGAATTTCAGTTCAAAAATAATATCTGCAATACTTCTTTTCAGCTTTTATGGCAACTTTTGTGTTTACTGGGTATTTTGTAATTTGCTGCTTTTCTATGTTTCTAAATTGCAATCCCAGTTTATTAATTTCTTCTCTCTTTTACTGATAAGCATGTTTAGAGGGATAAAATTTCATCTAAGGCTGCTTTAGATATATAACACAAGTTTTGGTATGTTATTTCATTATTGCATTTAAAAAAATAAAATTACCTACCATTTCTATTATTTGTTCTTTGACCTAGATATTCTGTGGTGTTTTATTATTTAGTCTCCATTTAAATCTGAATCTTTCCTTTAAATTATTGTGATAACTGTTATTATGTGGAAGTCAATAAAGAATACGTTTAATATCTCCACTTTTCTACACTTGCTTACATTTTTCCACCCTAGTACAAGCGGTTTTAAAAAAATCTTTTGTTTTAGTTTTCAACATTCATTTCCACAAGATTTTGAGTTACAAATTTTCTCTCCATTTTCCCCCTATTCCCACCCCAAGATAGCAAGCCTACTGAATACCTCTTACCCCAATCTGCTCTCTCTTATATCCCTCCACCTCCCCCCCCCGCTAAATTTCTATACCCCAGTGCTTGTATATCTTATTTCCCAATTACATGTAAAAAAAACAGTTTCTTTTTAACATTTGTTTTTAAAACTTTGATTTCCAGATTCTTCCCCTTCTTCCCTCCTCACCCACCCCCACTGGGAAGACAAGCAATTCAATATAGGTTGTGCATGTGTGGTTACGCAAAACACAATATAACCATAGTTATATTATGAAAGACAAACTGTATTTTCCTCCAACCTATCCCATCCCCCACTTATTCTATTTTCTACTCTGACCCTGTCCCTTTTCAAAATGTGTGCTATTAACTACCCTCTCCCCCAATCTGCCCTCCCTTCTATCATCCCCCCTCTAATCCCCTTTCCCCCCTACTTTTTTGTAGGGTAAGATACCCAATCGAGTGTGTATGTTATTCCCTCCTTAAGCCAAATTCAATGAGAGTAAGGTTGGCCCATTCCCTTTCACCTTCCTGCTCTTCCCTGCCATTGTAACAGATTTCTCTTGATTCTTTTATATGAGATAATTTACCCTATTCTATCTCTCCCTTTCTCCTTCTCCCATTATATTCCTCTCTCACCTCTTAATTTTATTTTTTTATTAAATTCTAGTTTATATCATTCATTTCCACAAGATTTTGAGTTACAGATTTTCTCCCTGTTTTTCCCCCTACCCACCACCCCAAAATAGCAATCCCACTGGATATCCCCTCCTCCAATCTGCTCTCTCTCATATCTTCTCCCATACTCTCTCCAACTTTCCAGTAAGGCACGGTGGATCTCTATGCCCCAATGCCTGTATATCTTATTTCCCAGTTACATGTAAAATAATATTAATAATAGCATATATATATTTTAAACATTTGATTTTAAAGTTTTGAATTCCAGATTCATTCCCTTCCTTCCTTGTCACCCACCCTTACTGTAAAGATAAGCAATTCAATATAAGTTGTACATGTGTACCTATGCAAAACATTTCCATAGTAGATATATTGTAAAAGACTGATTATATTTCCCTCCCTCCTATCCCACCTCCCATTTGTTCTGTTCTCTACTTTGATCCTGTCCCTTTTCAAAAGTGGGTGCTTCCAAGTTCCCTCCCCCCCCCAGCCTGCCCTCCCTTCCATCACCCCCCCTCTACTCTCCTGTAGGGTGACATACCCTATTTAGTGTGTATGTCATTCCCTCCCTAAGCCAAATTCAATGAGAATAAAGTTGACCCATTCCCTTTTGCCTTCCTATTCTTCCCCTCCATTGTAACCATTTTCCCTTGCCTCTTCTATATGAGATAGTTTACCCCATTCTGTCTCTCCCCATCTCCTCTCATTATATTCCTCTCTCACCTCTTAAGTATCATCCCTTCCTATTAAATTTGTCCTGTGCCCTCTATCTATGTATACTTGCACACATATATACACATTCACATATGTATTCATATGTCCATATACCCTCCTATATAGACATATATATGTATATATGTGTGTGTGTATCTATCTATCTACACACACATACATTTCTATTCCTTTCAACTATTCTCATACTGAGAAAAGTTTCATAAGTTACAATTATCGTTTTTCCATGTACAGATGTAAATAGTTCAACTTTGATAAGTTCCTTATGATTTCTTTTCCCTGTTTACCTTCTCATGCTTCTCTTGCTTCTTGTATCTGAATGTCAAATTTTCTATTCAAGTCTGGTTTTTACATCAAGAATGCTCGAAAGACCTCTATTCCACTGAATGACCATATTTTCCCCTTTTGCTGGGTAGGTGATTCTTGGTTTTAATCCCAGCTCCTTTGACCTCCGGGATATCATATTCCAAGACCTTCGATCCCTCAGTGTAGAAGCTGCCAGATCCTGTGTTAACCTGATTGTGTTTCCACAATATTCAAATTGTTTCTTCTTGACTGCTTGTAATATTTTCTCCTTGATCTGGGAATTCCGGAACCTGGCTATAATATTCCTAGGAGTTTTCTTTTTGGGATCTTTTTCAGGAGGTGACCGGTGGATTCTTTCAACCTTTATTTTGCCCTCTGGTTCTAAAACATCAGGGCAATTTTCCTTGAGATTTTCTTGAAGGATGATCTGTAGGTTCTATTTTTGATCATGGCTTTCAGGTAGTCCAATAATTTTTAAATTATCTCTCCTGGATCTATTTTCCAGGTCAGTGGTTTTTCCAATGAGATATTTCACACTGCCTTCTATTTTTTCATTTGTTTGGATCTGTTTAGTAGTATCTTGATTTCTCATAAAGTCATTAGCTTCCACTTGCTCCAGTCTAATTCTGAAGGAATGATTCTCTTCAGTGAGCTTTTGAGATTCTTTTTCCATCTTGGAAATTTGGCTTTTTAAGGCATTCTTCCCCTCATTGCCTTTTTGAGCCTCTTTTGCCATTTGAGTTGGTCTATTTTTTAAGGTGTTATTTTCTTCAGTATTTTTTGGGTCTCTTTTAGCAGGCTGCTGACTAGCTTTTCATGCTTTTCTTGCATCATTCTCATTTCTCTTCCCAATTTTTCCTCTACTTCTCTTACTTGATTTTCAAAATCCTTCTCGAGTTCCTCCATGGTCTGTAACCAATTCATATTTTTCTTGGAAACTTTTGATGCACGAATTTTGACTTTGTCTTCTTCTGGTTCCATGTTTTGATCCTTTTTGTTCCCCCCCCCCAAAAAAAAAAGCATTCTATGGTCTGACTGCACTTCCTCTACTTGCTCATCTTGCCAACCAATTACTTGATTTTTGAGCTCTTTGCCACGGTAGAACTTAGCTTCCAGAATGGAGAGAGCTGTGTCCGAAATCGCTGGGGTTTTCACAGTTGCCAGGTCTATGAGGAGGGAGCTCTCTCTACAGTCACCACAAGCTCTGGCACACTGGCCAGATACCCCAGGACCACCACCTAAGTCTACAATCCAGATCCAAGCAGGTTAAAGGAAGAGTGATTACCCTCTGAGCAATTGCTTGGTCTCCTGATGATCTGCAGACCAGGAGCTCTGGAGGCAGCCATGTGTCAGCAGCTGTGGCTGTTGCACCTTCTTTGCCACCTCTTGTCCTAGGGTCAGGGGCCAGACTGTGCTCTCCCATCACCTGGTTCCAACCTAGTTCCCTACTGACCTTTTACTTTCTCTTTGGCGTTTATGGGTTGAGAAGTCTGGAAACCACCACAGCTGCTGGTGATTCACTCTCCTGAAGTCTGCTCTGGCTGGTCTGGGCTGCTGGTTGGGGTTGCCCCAGGTCTCAGCCCTGGCAGCTCACCTGGGACTCTGCTGGGCTCCCAGTCTGGTGCGATAGATTCTTCCTGTCAGCCTGCTGGGCTGGCTTCAGTGGGAAATTTGTTTCTCTCTGTCGCTTTGTGGGCTCTGTAGCTCTAAAATTTATTTAGAGTCATATTTTGCAGGTGTTGGAGGTGGTTGGAGCAGGAGCTCAGCCAAGTTCCTGCTTTTACTCTGCCCCAAGGTCTGTTTTTAAAGGTACCATGTAAAGCTAAAAATAATGTATACTTCTTTCGATTCTCTCCTTCAACAGTCACCAGAGTTCTATCACATCTAACTTTTCCAAAATTTTATTTAGCTCTTTCATGGTTCTTGTTGAGGAAGCATACTCTAGGCATGTCAAACCAATACTACCACCAGGATTACCATCTCTTAAAAAAGATCCACTACCAACTGGCCAACTGTGATCAATAGGCAGAGAACCACAAAGACTACTTATTCTCCTTTCAGGCACGTCCTCATCAAAGCAACTCTTGTGAAGAAGGGGCCAGCCATCTCCACCAACTGCCAAACAACTTCAATCACAGAGAAGGCAGGCCAGGTTAGTTAGCTAAGGCAGCAAGGCACCCTAAGTGAGAGACCAGAGGCAGCACGTGCTTGCTGAGTCAAACCCAGTGAGTCATTTTCACATGGACCACTATATCCTCACAGACCCTGATATTGACAGCCCAGGACCTTGAATTCAAGAGACTCTGGAATATCAATGCTTCCAGTTAAGTGTCAAATGGTTCATCATCAGAGACTGATAAGATTTTTCAAAAGGGAGATGACCGTCTGCTTTTCCTTTGTAGCCTAAGGATTATAGGAGTTTTCCATCTGACTGTAGCTAAAACCTTCCAGATGTGTTGTTTCCCCTATTTTAATGTAAGCTCTTTGAGAGTAGGAACTCACTTATTTTTCTACTTGAAACCCCAGCACTGAATACAGTGCTTTGCCTGTAACACTTAATGCTTCATTTTTTTTATTGTATTTTGTTTAAGTCTGAAAGGGGCCCATTAAGGTATCAAACAATTATTGTTTTGTTATCTATTATTCTCTGTTGTTCAATTCATTTTTCCTTTAGATATTTAGATGCTATGTTATATGGTGCATATAGATGTATATGTATATAAACATATGTATACACACATATATCATACATAAGCTAACAGTTCATTATTTATGGTTTATGTCCATTAAGGACACTGTAGTTTCTCTGCTTGTCTCTTTTTATTTTAAAGATATTTTATTGATATCTTTTGCTCTATGCAACATGCCTTTTAAAAAATATCCACAAATATTTATTTTCTCTCCTTTCCATTCCCTGGTCCTGCTGAAAAATTAACAAAAGAAGAAAAATTTGCATAATATAACATTTTGCGTTGTCCTCACAATTTGCATTATCCAGTAAAACAAATTTTTGCACTGGCTATTTTCTCAAATGTATGTCTCACACTTATCTTAAATCCCATCATCTTTCTAACAGGAGATGAATAGTGTGATTAATTTTTGGTCCTTTGGAATCATGGTTTATCATGGCATTGATAAGTGTTCCACAGTCTTTCAAAACTGTTTTTCTTTGTAATGTTATCATTGTATACTTGTTTGCTTAGCTCTGCTTCCTTCATTCTGTATCAGTTTATAGATATTCTCAGTAAATTATCCATTTTCTCATATCTTATGGCACAATAATATTCCACTTGCTTATCTTAAAAGACAGGTGATTTTTTAAAACCACTTCTAAAAAAAACAACTGTTGCCTTGTCTGAGATTATGACTCACTGTTTTAGATTCAATAGAAACTCAGCTCCTCATGTTAGCTCCTCATCTTAACTCTGTATTAATATCTTTTATCTGGGGCCAATATGCTTAGTCCTTTTAAGCCTGTGGATAGTATACGAGTGTGCTTAGAACATACAATTTCCACATGGAAAAGTTAAGATGAGGAGCTAAAATAGTCACAAATAAAATAAATCATTTTAGCAGGGGGAAGGAATGATAGGTAGTTAATCCCAGTCACACTTTGAGTATGACTACATACTGCTAAGTATGTTTTTCCTTCCACCAGATTTTCTATTACACTATTTCCTCTTTCAGCCAGCTAACCCACTCCTTTTACAAATTAAAAGAAAATGGCAAAGGGGGTAGTATTATCACTAATAATCTAATGGTCTGATCCTCAGTTTTTCCCTTTCTCTCTCAGGCCTAAGTTGTTTGATCTTTCCCTTTATTTTTCTCCTTTTAATTTCCCCTTTCTAATCCAGCTCCCTTGGGTAAGGTTTATTTTATTTGTGACTATTTCTTCCCTACTTCTACCCTCTATCTCTACCTGTTGTTCTACTGATAATAATGTATTAAACTCTATACATATCTTGATGTGTGTGTGTGGGGAATGGGGCATAATATATAAATATATATTTGTGTGTGTTCTTTCCTTCTCCTTGGTTCAGATAAGAGGGAAGCTCATGAACTTCCTGTTCTATCACTCTTATCTTTATGCTTATATACTCTTTTGAATTATGAAAATGAATTTATTAAGCATCTACTATGTATCAAGCACAATGTCGGGTGCTGAAAATACAAACACAAAAGAAAAAAAAATTCCTTCCCCTCAACAAGTTTACATTAAATTACAAAAGAGATTTTATTAATATCCTTTGTTTTTACATTGCCTACATTTCTTCCTGAATCTCTCCTAGAAAACCCTTACAACAAAGAACTTTTTTAAAGAGGAAGAGAAAAAAAGTTGTAAATCCAAGCCACATATTGAAAAAAACCTGATGTTATATGATATGCAGTGTTCTACACATGTGGACTGTACTTTCTCTCCCACAAAGGAGTCTGGGGAGGTGTGTTCTCATGTCTCTTCTTTGGGGACAAGTTTTTTTTATTTCACAATATTCAGTTCAGATTGCTTTGTGGTGGTTGTTCTTTCTGTTTACGTTGCTGTAGCCATTGTGTATATTGTTTTCCTGGCTCTGTTTACTTCACTTTGCATCAGTTCAAATATGTCTTTTATGATTCTCTGTACTTATCATGTAATTAGAATTACTATGGACTGCAACTACTAACAAATGAGGAATTACACAGGAGAAGTGGTATAAAAGATAATCTCAGAAAAACAAATGATAAGAAAAAAAGACTAGTAAAGGATAATTGATGTTCTTATCATTAGTTCCATTGGTGTCCATGCAATGTCAAGTGAGTGCAAAGAATGTCCCAGGAAAGTTGGATGGTATACTTATGGAAGAATTTGGACAAAAGTTATATAGTGCAGACTGCTAGAGGGAATATCCACAACAATGAGATCAAAGACAATGATGATAATAACATCTTGCATTCATATAGAATCTTAAGGTTTGTAAGCCCTTTACATACATAATCTCATTTGATCCTAATAAAAACTCTGTAAGGTAGGTATTATTATAACTCTTATTTTACTGATAAGGAAACTGAGGCTTAGAGAGGAAGAGGGACTTGTCTAGGGACACACAGTCAATCTGTGTCTGAGGCAAGATATGAACCCAGTTCTTTCTGACATCAAGTGTAAAACTCTATACACAACTTGGTGCTGCCTCTCCAATACACTGAGGTCCTAAAATAGACTAAATAGAATAAAACTTTTTCTATCTATATAGGATAGCACTTGACACAAGCTAACCCATAATAAAGGATAAGTGCTTACAATAAACAAATTCTTAGTTGGTCCATCATGCTGTGAAATGTTCCTAATCATCTTCATCAGCAGTGGATCCTTGAATTTTAGAGCCCTCTTCATAAGCATCTTTAGTCCATTTCCTATAGACAAAAAATAATAAGTATACCAAATACAATTCAAGTTTAACTTTAGTTCGAGAGAATTAAGAAAAAAACTCTTGAAATACCAGTTTTGCGAACAAATAAGTGATAAAAGAGAAGCAAACATGAAAAGAAAAAGTTTCTTCCCAGAAAATATATAAACTAACTAATATTAATTTTGGACAACCCAAGACAGAATATACAATTCCCGTTAATGTTCAATGTTCCCATTCAAGAATATACTATGTTTTCATCTATAATACAAGAACGTTTTAGGACTTCATAACAGTAGTGTCTAATACCTGCAGAGACCAAAGCCAAAAAAGATGGCTCCTGGATGACTTGCAGTGATGTCTATCCATCATATAACCTGTATCTTAATGTCTTGCCAATTGCCTGATTGTACCTTATGCTCAAAGATAAACCATAAGTAACTCAAGATCACTGACCTTCACAAATAAGTTGTACATTCCTCTTGTTAGCAGCAAGGTTGATGCAGAAGGAGATGAGCTCTAGGTCAATTCGTTCATCAGAGCACTCAAAGAGCATTTTCATTAGCTAGCAATAAACACACACATACACACACAAGTTATATCACCAGAACATTTGAAAATTAAAAAACAAAAGGATGACAACAAATTTTCATTATGCACAACTGTATTTTACATTATACACTCTATGGCTACAACAAAAATAATCAAGAAATAAACACATAATGAAAAATTAATCCAATGCATGAAACTGGTCACTGGCATTACTGTCTTCTTTTGGGAACTGGTGGGTTAATACATATAAATGTTCAGAATGTCTTTGATGACTAATTAAACATATAAGGCAGGTACCCAGGCTAGCCATGTATCATTCCTCTCCAGGCTGCAGCACTCTGGACTTTCTTCACCATGCCCCTGACCTAAGTACCCTTATTTCCCACCCTCACCCCAAACCTTGACTTTGTGTGTTGTCTTTCCTCATTAGAATCTCCTTGAGGATAGGGACTTTTTTTTTCTTCTGTTTATATTCCCAGAACTTAGCACAGTGCCTGACACATAGTAAATGTTTTATAAATGTTTACTGAATAAGTATTTACTGAACTATTGCTGCAATGGGTCCAGGATTGTACCAGGTGCTACAGAGAATATAAAGTAAGTATGAACATATTTTATATGACTGGCTTACAATATGATTGAAGAAACAAAGCCTTATGCACAAGAAATAACTATAATGCAATGAGATAATGTACAACACAAAATTAAATTATATATATGTATTATGTATATATACACACATATATCTCTTTATGTATATATGTACTGCAGTATAGACTACAAGAACAAAGTGTTCAGAAAAGAGTGAAATGTGTGTTGGAATAGTTTTACAAAGGCTTCAGAAAAGAGATGAACAAAGGATAATTGCTATCAATAAGGATGATGTATTTGAGCATTCCTTTAAAGGTCATAATAGCTCTTGGTAGAATAGATATTTTAAATATAAAGGGAAGATCTTTTAATTTCTATGACTGTCATCAAAAATTATTTCCTAAATACTCCTATACTGCCTCTGTTATTGAAGATACTGAATGATATTCAGAATCCAAAAAATTATCAACTGGCTTGACTGACAACCTGAATCTAATAAGATGAAATTTAATAGAGATGAAGCTTTCTATCTGGGTTAAAAAAAATAGACTTCATAAGCACAGGATTGGGAAAGCAGACTTAAACAATAGTGGGTATGAAAATGACCTAGGAAATTTTTATTAGAAAATTAGAGCTAGAAGGAACCACAGAGATTCTTGAAGTCTAATGCCTTTCAGAACAAGAAAAGATTTTACTGATGGGGCCCAAAGATAAACTAGGGAGACAGAGCTAGGATTTTAATCCAGTGTTCACTCTTATAAATAATTCTTTTTGTGGACTGTAAGATTAATCTGGTTGAACACAATGTCACGATAGCTAAAAAAAAACTAACATGATGTAATGTTCTTATTAACATGGTGATTTACAAACTGGAAAATGTTGTACAACTATGCTGACTGGGTCCACTACAAATTTATACTGTCTAATCACAATGGGGTCCTTACTGTGGAAAGGCAATTCTTTTCCTCCCTTTTAATTTACTTTTTGATCTACTCTCCTGGCTCTGTTTACTTCACTTTGCTGTGTAATGTAGTAGAATGATGTACTTGGGATCTAGGAAGACCAGGGTTCAAATCTTGCCTTAGATGCTTATTAGCTAGTTAGTTGTATGATTCTGGGCAAGTGATTTTCCTTCTCAGTTTGTTAAAATGAAGGAATTAGACTCAATGGCCCCCAAGATTTTGTCCAATTCTAAATCTATGATCCTATGATTCTCCTCCCCTTCTCTTCACCTCCTAGTGTCTTGACATCATCCCCCCATTCTCTCCTCCTTCACATCATTCTCTTAAGAGTAGCCCTTTTGTTTCCTTGCCAAGGGCAACCCTTGATCCCATTCCTTGTTGCCTTTTCTGTCATACTGTCTCTACGATCATCTTCCTTCTCTTTCTAATCTTCAATCTCTCCCTCTCTACAAGTTCCTTCTGTGGTGTCTATAAACACTTCAAAGTCTTCTCAATCCAAAACAAACAAATTTTTAAAAATCCAAAACAAAACAAACCTTCCACCAAATCCTGCTAGTTATTATCCTGTATCTCTCCTCCCTTTTATAGACACACTCCTAGAAAAAGCCACCTGAGGTCACTGACTCTACTTCCTCTCCTCTCACTCATTTCTCAACCCTATACAATCTGGTTTCCAATGTCATCACATTACTGCCATTGTTCTCTCTAAAGTCAACCTAATCTCTTACCTGATAAATCTGCTGACCTTCCCTAGTTTCTATTCTTGACATCTTTGAAACATCTGACAGTGTTCATCACCCATCTGGATACTCTCTTCTCTCTAGGGTTTCATGACATTTCTCTCTCTTGGTTCTTCTACCTGCCTAAAACCTCCGCCTCAGTCTCCTTTGCTGGATCATCATCTATATCACACCCACTGACTGTGAGTAACTCACAAAGCTCTGTGCTAGATCCTCATCTTTTTTTCCTCTCTATACTCCCTCTGGGTAAACTAACAATCGGCTCTCATAGGGCTAATTATCATGTCTATGTCTTGATTTATCCATCTAGCCCTAACCCTCTCTCCAAAGCTCCAGTGTTGCATCATGCATGACCTATTAGACATTTTAAACTTTATGTCCCACCAACATCTTAAATGCAACATGTCCAAAAATAACTCATTAACTCCCCCCCCCCCCAAGCAAATCAGCTTCTCTTTTGAACTTCCCTGTTATTGTTGTGGGCTGCACAATTCTTCCGTCACCCAGGTTTATAAGCCTGATGCAATCCTTGACTTCTCCATTCTCATTCAGCCCACATAATCACTCAGTTGCCAGATCTTACCATTTCTAATGCTACAACATTTCTTGCTTGTCTCCATTCACATAATCACAACCCTTATTCAAAGCTTTATCATTTCTTATCTAGACTGTCACTTTTGTTTCTGTATCTCTACACTTAGTATAGTGACTGGCATACAGAAGGAGCTTAATAAATGCTTGTTGATTAATTATCAATCTCCTGGCCTAAGATGTTTAATTAGAAGAAAGAGAAAATAAAACAAAATCTTTGGTAAGTAAAAAATGAAAACCCCTACCGAAACTGAAGCAATTTAAAAAGTTATGTTATACTTAGAGAGGACTAAATAAACTACGAATTGGCTTTAGAGAAGAAATAACATATAATTTAAAGAAGGCAGAGCCTAAATCATCCATGAAACAAAGATGGTATTTCAAAAGCAGGTGAATTTGGCATATTTATGATTTAGGACTTGGAAGTTCTTCTATGCTTTTTAAATTGTAGTAAGGCAGGTGGATGGTTTAAAACATGTACAGACATTCTATCATGCCATTTCCCTAAAGGGATCCTTTTAACCTATATGTTATTGATACTTGAATCTTTAGAATTACACCAGGAGCAACTAAAACCTAAGATGGCTATATAAATAAAAAGATACTGTATCAATTATTTAATCTACATTCACTAGATCTGTGTCTTGTAGCAGATTTCATTTGCCATTCATATATCAACTGTCTAATATAGTAACAATCTAAAGTAACTGCAAACTAAATAAAAGTTTTAAGTCATAATGTTCTAATTAATGTAATTCATATTTATTTAACTTGGGATTTTCGCATTCCAATCTAAAACCTATTATAGATATCTTTCAAACCTTTACTGCTTTAAGATTTAAAAAAATTGGTTAATCTCTAACCTGCCTTATAGAATTATTCATGCCACAAATAAGCATTAACTAATCTGTGATTCCATAAAATTAACACTGCTCTGATTTATGAGACCAAAAGAGATGATAATTTAGGTGATGAAGTTATTACCTGTCAGCAATTCTCACATTAAACTCTTAAAACTTATTTGATTTACAATTATTTCTATACTTTTTTCATATGTCAAATTATGTTTTTTTAACCTTATCAATTCTTTCACAAAATCAAGAGAAATTAAAATTTAAAATGAATAGAATACTTTCTGATACAGAATTAGTTTTTATAATAAGAAAAAGAAACTCACTTCAATTCCAATTAAACCTATTCAAATTTAAAAATAATAGTTTAATATGAGCTCCACGTGTACCATTATGCTTTTATTTAATTTGATTGCTACCCGTGGCACTTCAAAAGTGAGTGTAATTGCTGCCAACTAGGAAATATTAAAATTAAATTTGTTCTGCTTTAACTATGTCCATTGTCATCTTTTACTGATTTAACAGGAAGGCACTAAAAGGTCTACAGCTTGTGCAATGAAGAGGCAGTAGTGTTCAATCAGACAAGTCCCATATTGAGTATCAGATACCACAGACCCAGGACTGAAATCACTGTGTCTAGACTCTCTGGCACCTGACTTCACTTATTTACCAGTGACCAGAGGCCAACCCCCACAGCTCGCTGTATTCACATACACCTCTGCACACATCTCCCCCCTGCACCCCCCTTTCAACCCCCTGCCCAAACATCTTTGAATGATTATGCCAGAACTTTGCATGCCTCAGGAATCTCTCCTGACTGGCTACTCCCTAACTCTGCTGTTTGAAGTGATGCTCTGGTTTCTGAACTTCGGCAGATAATGGCAGGCAGGAGCAAAGGGTGCTGTCAGAAAGGACGTTTACCAGCATTCAGCTAAAAAGGAGCATGTAGATCAAAGAGGGGCCCAATAGGACAACTGTGGTGGAAAACATGTGGGTAGCTATGGAGATCCTTGCATACTGTTCTGTGGTAAAATATTAAATAACACCATGACATCATTACCTAACCATGTACTTTGATTGGCCATTCCATTACTAATAAATACCTTTTATAAGCATCTGGATGGCATTTGCACCTATTTAAACAAAACATGCATTTTAGAGGTCTAAATAACAATGAACTGTTAATACCTATTTTTAACTGTTACTAGAATACAACCATTAACTCCTGATTTCCATAAGGATGCTTACCTGAGATAATCCACCCATCAAGACTATTAAAAAGTAAAAGAATCTATGACCTGACTAAAATGGTCCAGCACACTGGTCAAGTAGAGGTAAAGAGAGAACATCAGAAAAAATCTGACATAGGGAAGATAATATAATTGTGAGTATAGATTGTGTATGAGCAATAGTGGTCAAAATCACTGCCTCGAGATATTCAGTACTTTATAACAATGAATCTTACATTTCTAAGATTTATCTATTCATTCAGTGACCATCTGCTAAATGTGTACCATGTTTAAACCACTGTACTTGTCAGAGGCAGAGATAGGTCCCCTACCTGTTTATTTAACAACAAAGGAACAAAAACAGCTTTAAATTGGAAAATGAATGAAGCCTAAAATAAAGAGACAGAGCAGATGCACTTAACTATCTTTCCCAATTTGTTATTTAGGAAAATATTCATATTGATTTCCTGTTTTACCATCATTATGACCTATTTATGCTTCCTATCTGACAATGTCATGTATATTTAATGTCCCTTGTTTCTTACTTCGAACTTCTGGGTACAATTTCAAAGAGAACAAACATTCTATTAAACCCTATGAAATTCCAAACATCAGATATGGCTTTAATAAGAAAGTTAACTGTTTGTGGTCACAGACCAGTTTAAAGCTTTACTAGCACTGTAAACATTGCTTTGAACAGCCAGTATCTGCTACTCTCAATAGAATGTTCATTATAGCTTGGTGAATGATTAGTGGTGTTAGAGGAATCATGATCTAATTGAAATTTCCATGGTTCTTTTATATTGCAATAAATTTGACACTGGGTAGTTATAAACCATGTCAACATTTCCCTTAAGTGTGCCATAATTGAGCCCTGAAGTGAAAGTTGTAGGTGGGCATCGCTGCAGTAAGAAACACAGGTTGATATATACTTTGGTTTTCTCAAGAAATCACCTCCTTCCTATAGAAAACCAAGAAGAAGGATGTTTATGATAGACTTTGGTAATATAACTTTGCTGTTCCCATAAAAACTAAATGTTCAAAAAGAAAATATTCTTGGTCTTTTGGAAAAGTTTGAGGAAATTGTAATCAAGTAACATAAACCATAAATATTCTAAAATTTTTCCATGGCAAGTTCTCATTACAGTCATGTTTGATGTCAAGAAAGCATAAGTTGATGGTATAGTTATTGAAAAAATGGTAAGTAGCATTATGTATATGGGGCTTTGAACTCCAGGATTAATATTAAGAAGACTTCAAAAGCTACACTAACAGGAATTTTAACATGTTCATATTTCTATGTTCTTTTTCCTTTCTGATAAAATTTCGTGTTTAAATCTTTATTTAGGCCTGTAATTCAGAAAAAGAGGTGATAATTCAGAAAGTCAGAAAGAGAATTTTTTTATCCCAATCTACTTTGCATTTCTCTTTCACTGACCCCAACTATCCTGTGAATTTAGGCTGGATAAGAACCATCAATCTAGACAAGGGCATCATTCTGGCCTGGCTGGTTTCCAGTTCATATCCTGTAGTTCATGAAGTTTGGACATAGAATAGGATTAGAAAAGAAGCCCCCTTTGAAACTGCAAAGCAGAGGCCTTCATGACACATGGAGCAGGAGAGCAGTAAATCACCTAGAATCCCCTCTGACAGGGCTACTCTTTTATTTAAAACTTGTTTTGACAAGGGGCTAGATGACACAGAGCACTGGCTATGAGCTGACACACAGCATTTTGATGAGAAGGCCTATCTATTAAGATTTGTTCCAAAGTCTCTTCAAAGAGATCTATTTTCCACAAACAACTATAATTAGGTTGCCTCTTGGAATAAAGGCCTAACAGTTTGTGAAATTTTTAGTTGGTTTACCTTTTTTTTTTAAAACTTCCTGCAGGTGTAAGTTTAGTTCATTAACAGGAAATACAATTATATTAAAACTTAACATGGATGAGAGGGATATTTAGTTTAAATTAGCGAAAAGACAACATTTTTAAAGGTTTATTTCTTTCAAGGACATGCTATGTAGTAACTCCAATTAAGCAAACAAAATATTGCCTGGTAGAAATTTGCAGGAAACTTCAGAAGGATTTTAATTAACATATCCATTGAGAGTGGAAAGAGTCCTGGGTTTGGATAAAACCAGGTTCCAATCTACTTTGCTTTACTACTTAGGAGGCCGTCAAAGCTCGCCAAAATCACTCGTGTCCTTCAGAATAAGACAAACTAAGATACTATTTAATCCAAAATAAAAATCTTACTTCACTCCATCAATAATAGACAGAATATTTTTGGTAGAACATGGACAAGAGGGCCCAAAGATAAGAAGGTACGACAGGTTGAAAACGATACTACTGGGATTCCATGAAGGTAGGAACTATTTAACTTTTCTCTTTATCCCTAGCTCTTGGCAGAATGCATCGAAATATTAAGTACTCAAAACATGTGAACTGATTTCCTGATGGAGAGATGAGATCATGGATTGTCTTTATGACTCTTTGACAACTCCTGAAGCATTGTCGAGAAGCCTATAGAAAACCTAGGACCTGACTGACTACCCAAGATCATTATGAAGTGTCACAGAAGGTCAGAGTTGGAAACCTTAATTCCACATTACTTATTATAAGACACAGAGCCTAAAAGGGCTTTAGAGGACATTTAGTCAGCCAGAATCAAGGACTGGATATCTGCTCTGTTACAGTGGCCGACCACAGTCCTGACCCATGCCCCTTCCCTACCATGATGGAGGAGAAAACTCAACATTGGAATAAATCTTGGTTAAAACTGATAGCATGGGTGAGCATACCTCAAACATCCCCCAGCCCTCTATAAGCAACTCCACTGACTTGCCTTTATTGTTAGGTAGGCAGTTGCAAGGACTAACCATCAGTCCTACCACTGGTTTATCCATTTCTTTTGCCTTCCTACCTCTGCTTTTTAGCTTTCTTAAGTGGTGATAATTAAATCAACTTTCCTTTGCTACTTTAAAGTGAATGCTGGGGGATCCTGGCTCCATTCAGAATGTTAGTTTCCTTTTCTGAGTACCACCCCTCTGTTCCCTCATACCCATTCCTGTCAGCTTCATCCCTCTGGTACCCCACTCTGCCATCCTTTCTCTTGTTCCCTCCTGGTTCGGTTGTAATCTGGTTTTAGATAGTGCTTCTTATGCTGGGCCTGTGCTTCCCTGCCCCAGAAATTACTTTGTTTTCACTTATATGGACACATTGTTCCATTACCCACCAAGAAAATGTTAACTACTCTAGGGTAAGGGCTGCCTCATTGTGCCTTCATATCCTCGGTCCTAACACAGTACATTACAGTGGCATATCCTAAGCACTTAAATAAATGCTTGCTGACTTAGCTGGGTGACCTGAGATGAATAGGTAGGTCATCTTTCAGTCACATACATTTTTCAAATATATACCACCCCATTTCTTGCCTCCTCTGTATGGGGGATCCCTCATATCTAGAATACATTTAGCCATCACCTCTACCACTTAGCACGCTGAACTTTCTTCCAGAGAGTTCAGGTGCTATCACCAACAGGGGGTCATGTTTTCTTGCTTAAAGTTGGATGGAATTGTTTTCTATGTACTCTGAATTTACTTATCTGTGCACATAAGGCATCCCCCAAGAGAAGAAAGGCTCCTTGAGGGAGAGGGTCCACATCCATTTGTGTCTTTGCATATACAGAACTGTCTAATAAATATTCGTTGAATTGAAATGATTCATTTAAGTATCAAAGCAGAAAAAGAAAAGAGGACTAGCAAGGAAGGTGTAGGGGAAGAAAAGTAAGAAAAATAGACATCTTGCAAGTTTTTCTTAAAAAAAGAAATACCTACCTGTGGTATACAATCAGTATATGCAAACATTGATTTGAATCGGTCATCCATGCTTATATGGTAGAGAACACACATTGCTATCTGCTTATAATTTTCATTTCCTGAAATGAAAAGTCACATATTTTTACTATATCATCCACAATACAAACACACAAAGAATCTGTTTCTAAATTCTTAAATGTTTATCCAATGTTAACCATCTGACAAACTTTAAGTTCCCTACTTCAGTTTGTTTTCAAATGACAATCAAAAGGTTTGAATCATACTCAAGTTATCTTTGAAAGACATTAAGATCCTCAAAGGTGAAAATGGTTTAATTGAACTGAATATCTGAAGAAAAGAACTTTCAGAAAAAGAATAATAAAGCCATAATTATAAACAGTTGCTACTCTCATATAGTGTATGACAGAAGGCCAGGACATTTTGTAATTTTCTTTACTGACTTCACCATTGTATGTGACTAACAATATATAGACTAAGCAAATCTTTCCTTCACTATTAGTGTTAGTATTAATATGTAATATATTAAACTTAAAGGGTGGCTAGGTGGCACAGTGAATAGAACACCAGCCTTGGAGTCAGGAGGACCTGAGTTCAAATCTGGCCTCAGACACTTAACACAAAAACTAGCTGAGTAAACTTGGGCAAGTCACTTAACCACAATTGCCCTCCAAAAAGCAAAAAAAAAAGATATTAAACTTAAAAATCAGATTTATTAGTTATTCTTTATAGTAGAAACTATAAAAAACAAAACACATCCTTCCAATTGAATACCACCTTCCAAGAAGAAAAGACACTGGAGTCAGAAGAGCTGGATTTAAACCTAGCTCTGGAGCACATTGTCTTTGGACTAGCAACTCAACTTCCCTATCTGTTAAAATAAGGGGCTTGAATTAAAGGAGGTCTAAGATCCTCTTCTAACTTTAAATGTAGAGAGAACTTTTATTTAAAAAACACTCCCCAAAGTCAATAGCAAAGCTGGATGTATAGAACACTTTTCTAACAGAACATTTATTCCTAAAATCATTGTAGATTTTAAATGGAGGTAACATGGGGCAGCAAATTTGGAGAAGTCGCTGTGTTTGAATCCTGGTTTTGCTCCTTACTACCTATATGGTCTTGGGTAAGTCATATGATTATAGGATTACAGATTTAGAGCTGAAAGGAATTAAAGAGTCACCTAATCTAACCCAATCCTTCTACAAATGAAACTGAGGCCCCAAGAGAAGTGACTTACCCAGGTTACATAGATAGAGATGGAATCAATCTATTTATTCCCTACTTTGTAAAATTAGAAATTTACTGGATACTCTTTAAACATCTCACTATCTTCCTCTCCTCCTTAACTTCTGTCCTTAAAAAAGGGGACTTTGGTGTCCATACTGATACTGTCTCAAACTCTCAAACTTCTCAGTTGCTCACACAAAGATGGTCAGATCCTGAATCTTTTCATTACCCACAAATGGTCTACTTAGTACTTCAAGCAAAACAACTGACTTCACTCTAACCATGACTCTCTCACTAGGTCTCACTGCTCCTAAATCTATTTTTTACTCTACTTCATGGAGACATCTATTCACTCCACACCTGTTGGCATTTCACTTTCTTTCCTTTCTAACTTTGACCCTATTTAATTCATCTCCTTATTCTCATCAATCTTTGGATCCTTCTCCCCACCCACCCCAGCAAAAACTTCAGCCCTAGATTACTCCTACCATCTGACTCCTCAATTACAACTTATGTGCTGCTGACCAGAGCTGAAGGAAGTCACAAACTGTGCTGATGGATACAATACAAATTCATGTTACCCAACTGAAACTGAGTAGTCATTGCAGCAAGGCAAATCTCTTATTCCTCTCAAATTGATTCCCTATTGCACTCCCCACAGAAACTATTCCAGACTTTTTCTTTTCTCCTCAAAATTACATTTTCCATCCCTCCTTTCTCTTACTTGGGGATCTTGCCTCTTAATTTACAGAGAAAATAAAACCATTCAATGTGACCTCCCTCTTCTCCTCATCTCAAAGTTCCCTTGATATTTTCTCTCACTCTCCAATCCTGTTCTCCAGTCTGATAATGAGGTGGTCCTTCTTGCCAAAGCAAAACCTTTATATGTGACTTCGATCCTATCTCCTTCCTTCTCCAGCAGGTTGTATCATCAACTAATTCCCTTTCTCTAATCTTTAATCTTTTCCTATCTACTATTTCCTTTACTATTCCCTTCAAGCATGCACAAGTCTATTTCATTCTTAAAAGACCTTCACTAGATCTTGCCATCTCCCAAAGTTATCATCCTGTAACTCTCTTCTCTCTTAGCCAAACTCATGGGGGCAAGGTGGCAAGTTTACATTCTTTATCTTCACTTTTCTTTCCTTTCATTCATTCCTAAACACTTTACAATCTGGTTTTCAACCTTATCACTCAACTGGAAGAGCTCTTTTTCAGTTACCATCATTCTCTCAATTGCCAAATCTGATGGCATTTTCTCAATTCTCATCCTTCTTAACTTTGCTGCCTTTGATTCACTCTCTCCTCCTGAGTCATTTGGGTCCAGTGGCAAGATACAGATCAGGATGACTAGAGATGGTCCTGGATGCAGTGGGAAACCTTGGCCTGTTTTAAGTCTCAGTCTGAGCAAGGCAATGCCCATTCAATGATTAAAGCTAGGCAAGAAAAGAGGCAGAAAATGGCTTCTTTTACCTAGTAAAAAAAAATCAATGTGGGAGGGGAAGACCCTCAGTGTTTCTGGCCAAAACAGAAATAATTGCTATTCATACTCACTCTGAGACATCATGGCTCAAATAATAACTAAATGAGGGGGACCTATTGTTGACTAATCAGTGGGAGCCAGAGTGATTTGGCTTTAAGGCATGGTCCTTAAGAAGGAAATCTAGTCCTAAACCCCAAGATATCTTTTGAGGTTTCAGTGATCAAAATTTATATTCCTTTGGGCAAAGCACCCGTAGTTAAGGGTATTATACACTATGTGTGGACAGAGGGAAAGGAGGGAGGTAGGGAAGGAAGAAGAGAGGGAAGGAAGGAAGGAAGGAAGGAAGGAAGGAAGGAAGGAAGGAAGGAAGGAAGGAAGGAAGGAAGGAAGGAAGAGAGGGAGGGAGAAAGGGAGGGAGGATAGAGTTGGAGAGAGTGAGGCTGGTGACTTTGTACAGCCCTCCCTCACTTATATCCAATTTACTTGCAAGTCTTGACATCACCTTCCTGATGTCATGGTTCTCTTTGAGAAGGGACAAATAACAACTTGTGAGCAGTAGTAGCTGCCCCCCTGGGGACTCAACTGGACAGTTCCAGTTAGGCGATGCAGTTCCTTTCTTCCTTCTTTCCTTTCCCTCTTTCCTCTCCCTTTGTCTACATAGGGCATCATACCCTTACCTGCAGGTGCTCTGCACAAAGGAATGCAAATTTTGATAGCTCTGAAGCGGGTGAAGCTGGTAACTTTGCACAGCCCTATGTCCCTTAAATTCAATTCATTTATAAGTCATGTCATCACTTTCTTGATGTCATGGTCCTCTCTGAGAACAAAGGACAAAAACAACAGCTGCTTCTGATACTGCTGATATGGGTTTTTTTGTGACACTATTCTCTCCTGGTTCAACATCTACTGTTTAAATGCTCCTTCTACATCTCCTTTGCTGGCTCATCATCCATGTCCTGCCCCCAAAGTATAACTATTCTCCAAAGTTCTGTCCTGGTTTCTCTTTTCTTCTTTATATATTCTCAGGGACCTCATTAACTTCCATGAGTTTAATTATCATTCTCTAGGCAAATGGTCCATCCGTCCATCCATCCGTCCATCCATCCATCCATCCATCCATCTCCAGTTTTCCCTCTGAGATTTAGTTCTGCATCATCAATTACCTACTGAATATTTCAAATTAGATGTCCTGGAGACCTATCAAATTCAACATGTTGAAAACAGAATTCTCCCTCCCCCATTACCCCAAACCACTCCTCTTCCAAATTTCTCTATTTCAGTTGAAGGTTCTCCTGAAACCTCCATTTTTAATTAAAAAAATTTATTTACTACTAGTTTACAACATTCAGTTCCACAAGTTTTTGAGTTCCAAATTTTCTTCCCCACTTTTCCCCTCCTCCCTCCCTCCCATGGTAGCATGTAATCTGATATAGGTTCTATATATACCTCCACATTAAATATTAGTCAAGTTGTAAAGAAGAAATGGAATGAATAATAAAGAAGAAGAAACAAACAAAAAACAAAGAAGAGAAAGAGCAAGTAGTTTGCTTCAATCTTCATTCAGAATCTGTAATTCTTTCTCTGGATGTGGATAGCATTTTCCATCCTGAGTCCTCTGGAGTTGTCTTATAACCTTTTCATAACCTTCAGCATTGTTGAGCTGAAACCTCCATTTTGAGAAAGAGCACAGACCAGTCACTCTCATTCTTCAGACTTCACCACCATGAAGTTGCTTTTTCCCCCTTCCCCTGCAACTTCATCTTTCACTTGTGAATTCCTCCCCAAAATCAATTTCAAGAGCTCAGACTAGTCTCCTTCATTTTCTGGATTTCAACACCAAATCTCCCTGGGGGTATGTATCTCTCCTCCCCAATGCCCCCACCCCACTTTTTCAACTTTTAGGTGTTGTCTTTCCTCATTAGAATGTTAAGCTCCCTGAAAACAGGGATAGTCTTTCTTTTTACTTATATTTTATTTTTTTATATTTATATTATATTTTATTATATTATACTTATATTTGTATTTTACTTATATTTTAATCTCCAGTGATTAGTTTAGAGCCTGGCATATAGTAAGTGTTTAATTGATGCTTGTTGGCTTGAAGGCATCACCATTCTTCCAGAGTACTAGGTTTGCAAAATGAGCATTATCTTTTACCCTTCCTTCTCATATAGACAATTAATTACTGCTGTTTTTACCTTTACAACATCTCTCAAATCTGACTTCTCCTTCTTACTTACACAGCTAGTACCTTAGTTCAGGCCTTCATCACACAGGCCTTCATCACACATCTGGCCTACATTACTGCAATGGCCTAACTGGTCTTCCTCCCTTAAGTCTCTCCTTTCTTCAGTTTATACTATACACGACTGTCAGAATGATTTTACTTAAGCATATATCTGACCATACCCCTCCCTTACTCAATAAACTCCAAAGGTTCACTACTGATTCTAGGACAAAATATAAACTCCTCCTCTGTTTAGTTTTTAAAGCCCTTTATAATCTGCCCCCAACTATCTTTCCAGCTTCACGGTACAATCCTCCCCTGACTCTGGAAATCTATACTACATCCCAATTGGTCTCTTCTCTGTTTCCTTATGTATTTGCTGCATCAGTACCTTTAACCATTCTTCATTTCTGGAAGGCACCTCCTGATGTGGTTGCTCCACAGAATCCCACGTCATGACAAAATCCAAAGACCACTTGCTATAAAAAGCCTTTTGACACTTCCCAAACTACTAGTGTCCTCCCTCCCAAACTACCTTGGGTTTAACTACTTATAATTTTATGTTTTCTCTATATTTATTATCTACATAGTTAGAGACATGCTTGTTTTCCTTCCTATTAGAATGTAAGTTTCTTGAGAGTAGTGTTTGTTTCATTCTCTTTATACAGAGCTTGGCACATATTAGGTGCTTAATAAGGGCATGCTGAGTGATGAGTCTTTCTCTTATTGATTGATGTTATTAACCTATAAATCATTGAGTATAATGGCACGCAGGTGACTTCCATGGACAAAAAAATCCCCAAAACTAGCTTTTATTTGGAAAAAACGCCTTTATTCAGTGTGTTAATTTTAACCTCTAATTAACAAACAAAAAACCCAAAATTGATATTTAAGATATATGTTTTTGTATTTTCCAATTCTTTAATGTATTTCACTCTATCTCAAGTGAATTATATGTTCCTGGGTTGTTGACACCTTTCCCCCTTGTACAAGAGGTAAAACATAATAAAAAGTTACTTAATTTTTAGAATATGTTGATATATAATTTGATTTCCATTCATCACAGAATTTTAGAATTGAAAGGAACTTTAGAGAATATCTAATCTATTAGTTTGATACATCAGAAGAGAGTGGCATGTAGACCACATCATATTTGTAATAGTATGAAATCCATAGGTATATGTGACATAATGGATAGAGAGTCAGCCTCAGAACTAGGAGGCCCTGGCTTCAAGTCTCTCACCTTGGTTGTGACTCAGGGTAAATCACTTAAGCTCTTAGTACTCCAGACATCTCTCTAACACTTTCAGTTGTATAGAAGGTGCTGACCTTCATTAATAAAAGAAGTTTTCTCTTTTGGGAGTTTCCTCTATCAATGAAATTACTAGTCTAGTCCCTCTCCCTATAAATACATCACTGAAAAAAATAAAATATTTTTACATCGTTCAGTGAAGATTACTGTAACTAAGGGGAATGCCATTAATAAGTGGTGTGGTAAAATGATTTTGTAGATTATAATAAAACTATCTAAAATGTACTTAAGAGGTTCCTGCCTTTCAGATCAGAACTATATGGGTGCTTTACTGCCCACCTAAAACAGTAAACATAAATATCTAAGTTCTAACAATCTACATTCTTGTGCTGAGAAGGTATTTAATTTAGATTAGTGATATTTTATATAAAGTACATAAAAATAACATCATCAATAATCATTTATGAAGCATTATTATATGCCAGGAACCATACTAGGTGCTGGGGATATAAAGATTAAAAACAGAACTGTCTTGACTTCAAGGAATTTACAATTTATCAGGGAAGATAACATGTACACAAATAAGCATATTATATATATATATATGTATTTTTTCTAATATATTTTGCATATAGTAAATACAAGGTAAACTGGGGGCACAGCAGGTTTGTAGATCAGGAAAAAGCAGAAGATAGTTCCTGCCCTCCAGGAGCTCACTCACAATCTAATGGTAGAGACAACACTTAAAAAGAATCTGAAAAAGGGGGGGAGGGCAACTAGTACCCAGTAGCAGTGCTGTTGGGTACAAAATAAAGTGACAGCTAGTCCAGATGCCTCCCTTAAATGAAGGACCTGGAAGGAGCTCTCCACCGTCCACCCTCCATCCTCTCCAATCAAAAGGGAGGGAAGGGACCTAAGGGCAGGGGTTACTGATGTGGTATGACCTTAAAGGAAGATAAGATTTCTAGGGGGCATGATGAAGTCCACAGGTGACTCACCAAGTGGGAAATGAAGAGCAGAGTCATGGGGGACAGCCAGTACAAAGATGTAGAGAATGAAGTTTCATGTGAGGAATCATGAAAATAAGAAGACAAAATTCAGCTTCCACATTCAAAATGACAAGCCCTCCTAATGTTGTACTAAGAATGCATTCCTTTATACTTAACTTTCTTCTACAAAAAATACAGGCACTTTTGAATGCTTTCAATTTGGGGTCAAAAAACTAATTCTTAAATATGACTAGTTCCACCCCCACTGCAGACAAAATCCTATGTCCATCTAATATTTACCCAGCTTTATTATATTAAATGATTTTCTATTTTCTAGTCATTATACTAAAAATGCTTTTAAAAATGAGTGATTTAAAATCAACAGGACTTGCTGGGTTGTAATGGAAAAAAAAGTGGGATCAATAACAATATAGTAGTTGAGGGTTTTAAGTGTAAATGTTGTTCATTATTGTAAGAATCTACTAAAATTCAACAAGGGTGAAGAAAGTAGAGATATAACAGTTTTATGTGCTAAGTAGTATATATGCTGCTGGTAACAGTGGAAGAATTTTGGAAAAAGAGATTCTAAAGCAGGGAGTCATGATGGATAGAAAGGGAGCAAATTGCTCAAATGGGTGAATTTCCAGAAAGGAGATTGCAAGTATAGTTCTTTAAAGACAGAAGTGAGAAGAGGTGATAAAAAGATTTTTTTTAACCATTTATTAAAATAAAAGTTTTGGAGAAAAGAATCCCAAAATGGCACTTTCGTATGATAATGTGGGCAGTGTTCTACCTACTGACCAAGAAATCAGGATACCTGAGCTATGTCTGAGTTCTGACTAAAACTGTTTAGTGATCTCAGGTAAGTCATCTGAGTCCTTTTGTTCCTGGTTACTCATTTGTAATATGAGGTTTGAATGAGTTAACTTCTTAACCTATGTTTCTTACTCAAATAGACAACAGAAAAGTTTAGTACTATAATCAAATTTAAAATAAAATTACCGGACACATTAATGACATGAATGAAAGTAAAAAAATATATAATTCCATATATTCTACATAAGTTTTTACCAATGACTAATTTATATAACTTTTAAGCAAAGCTTCAGTAAGTCCAACTTATAATTTTTCTCAATTATCTAATTACTATGATCAGCATGTTTTTTAATTTCTTTAATTTTTTTAAATTTTCCTCTTTTTATTTTTTAGTTTACATCATTCTTTTCCACAAGATTTTGAGTTACAAATTTTCTCCCCATTTTTCCCTACCCACCACTCCAAAACAGCAATCCCATTGAATATCTCCTCCCCCAATCTGCTCTCTCCCATATCTTCTCCCATCCCCCCTTAGGCTAGCATGTTTTTTTAAAATAAATTTTTACTTATAGTTTATCGAAAAATTTAATTTCCCCTCCTCCCACCAGAAAGCCATCTCACATAACCAGTAATTACATAAAAGAGAAAGAAAAAAAGAAATCAGCAAAATGAATAAAAAATAAAAATTCTGATAATATATGCAGCTTTCCACACTTGTGGACTCCCTGACCTCTACAAAGGTGTTGGGGGAAGTATTTTCTCATGTCTCTTCTTTGGGGCAAACTTGTTCTTTGTAATTTTACAACATTCATTTTTAATTGCTTTGTGGCTGTTGTTATTTTCATTTACATTGCTATCATCATTGTGTATATTATTTTCTTGACTCTGCTTACTTGACTTTGCATCAGTTTATGTTAAATCTCTCCATGCTTCTCTTTATTCATCACATTTGTAGTTTCTTACGATAATAATATTTCATTACATTCATGTATGACAATTTGTTTGGCCATTCTCAAATGATGGAAATCTACTTTGTTTCCAGTTTTTTACTTCCTCAAAAAAGTGTTACTATAAATATTTTGATATGTATGGAGCAATAAGCATCAATGTTAGCAGGATAGGACCCAGAGGCATTAGTTTTTTCATTAATTAATGAATTTTCAATTAATTCATTAACTTTGAACTCCAGACTCAGCCACTACAACACTGAAGGTTAAATGAGGCTAGGTGGCAACTAATGTAAATAACTTCTCTAATTTTAAGAGGTCAAGAGTTTTGTGCCAAGGTTCCTCATCTGGAAGTGCTTAAAACTTAATGCAAGATAAGAGTCAAATTATCTAGTTGTAAAAGATCTTATACATTAGTATACTATCCTTCATACAAGAGGCACTGATTGGGAGATGCCTCCTTTTCTATATAGGATTTCATCCTATACCCAAAGAATCACGGAATCTCTGACTTAGAAGGGATGTCTGAGGCCATCTATTCAAACCCAAACAGAAATCCCCTCTGACATTCTTAACTATCAGCCTCCTTTCGAAGCTCTCTAGAATAAACGAGAATGCACTGTGCCCAAGAAGGATCATGTCAGTTTAAGCAACAGTTCTCTATGCTATGAAGATTTTCCCTCAATATTTGATTAGATCTCTACTATCAAATGAGGTATCTGTAAAGTGTTTCACTAACCTTAAAGTGCTACATTAAATGCTAGCTATTATTATATCATATCACCAATATGAATCACCTTTCACTAAGTCCAAATTGCAACCTATCCATGTCTTCTAATCAGCTGCAAATCTTGCCTATGCTCTCCCATAAATTCTCCAAAGGGCTATACTTAGAGTTTTTAAAGGTGGCATCTGGCTCTATGGAATAAAATATATTTAACAGGCAGCAAATAATAATTTTTAGCATTTTTCAGTCAATTGTGCCTGATGTGATCTAGCTCTTAAATGTTTTCTTGAGCTCTGGAAAGAGAGCAAGCATCTTGAGGCTCTGTCTTTGACTCAGCTCTCCAGGCTATTGAGTAAAGCAGATCCTGGCACTTCTGTCTCACCTGGGACTTTTTCCCCTGGGAGGAATAGAAACCTTGTGGCTCTTCCACTAGTTCCTAGTTCCAGATTTTCTAGAATGAATGAGAATGGTCAAGAAAGGAAGCATGATGTGGAGGTGAAAGAAGAAATGAAAAACATGGATGGCTTTTCCTGACAAATGTGGCCTCCCCCATAAGATCTGGTAGCTGACTAAGTTTATTTGGAAGAACAGCTTTTTTTTTTTTTTTAGTTTGTTTTAGATTGTTGATTTGTTTTCTAATTTTTTTCTATGATACTTCTCTATTTCTAGCCTTTTATGTACTTAGACTACTTTATGTGGTTTGTATGGCAGGATTGTTGCCTAGACCTCAAATAATGTCATGGAAGTCTCTCCCTGTCCTTGCTTTAAGCTCCTCTCCACAGTGATATGTGGAGAGACCAGGGTGTACGGCAAAGAGCTGCTGATGTAACTAGTAGAAATATCTTGAAGGTTTCTGGGATTGACTGAATAACAGAATTGATTGAATAAATGTGCTGTCTCCCTCCTCAGTTATTCACAGAATAAGAGGAGGCATAGACAATGAAGTCTACAGTTTACATTGGGGGACAAAGATGTTGCAAAAAAGGGCTTTATAGACAAATGTTACAACCTGAACCCTAGCATACTGATTCTAAACATCGCAACAACTTAGTTATGGGATATAGCTCTTTTCATTCTCAAGTAACTAATAAGTTTTCAAAATATGAATACAATATATATACACTTAGTAAATTTCATCACAAAAATATACTCGTTTTGTCGGATGATTCCATCAAACAAAAGGATGCCACAATGTAGGACACGAAGGGAAGACATGACATAGGAAGGTTTCTGAAATTAGCCTGTACTTATTCTTCTAACACCAGCTGTGGATAGGGCATAGTAGTGGCTCTTTGGCAGTCAGCAAATTGTAATTTAAAGCCTGTTCTACTGCTTTTTATTCCACATAGTAATAAACAGTTTCTAAGAGAGATTAAATGATCAGAGGGAAGTTTAGAGTTTAATCCCTAATTATGAGCTAATCTTTTACATATCTTTGGAATAAAAAGACCCAGCTTAGTTCTTAAAAGTACCATTTTAAGATGAAGAAAATTTATAACCTTACTAAATGGCTTTCTTAAGGAATAATAGGGGTTCATTTTTGTAAAACACCTTCTCATTAGGAGCCCCAAACTATCCAAATGGCTAGCATTCTCCTGTGAATAGCAGGTATTTCAAAAAGGTTCCCCTATGGCTAGTAGACATCAATTATACCTCAATTGCAACACAAACAAGTAAGGCTACTTTGCCAGCAATCTGTATGTTTGCACCAAAGGTTAAATGAATTTCAAGCAACGTAGTAAAAAGACTGATGGTTTTGAGAACTAGATCCTTAATGACTTGAGGTGGATTAGTCAAATCCACTCAAGGAGTAAAGGCAGGGTAAAAAATAATGTCCCAGTCATTATGGAATCCTTTGGTATTTGTGGTAATAAACATAAATTATGATGAACTCATTGGGTATTAAATGCAGAGGTCATAAGTATTTCGATAGGATTTCCACAGGAATTTACCATTAATTAACTGAATCGTTGTTTGAAAGTGTTACTGAATTATCTTAGCACTTCTGCAGCCATTCCAGAAAATTTGGTCATTCCCAGATGAGGGCAGTTAATGCCTTAACAAAACCAATCATTAATTCTAGTAAATGATTTTGTAGGAATTATTGCTGTTATAAAATACATTCAAGAGTTTATAGAAACAGCTCTTTTTTATTTTTAAAATAAATTTGCAGCTGTAGGTCAGCTGGAACAGCTGGAATGGAGAAGAAAAACAAAACAAAACTAAGGACCCTGGGCTTCTTTTGCAATTGATTTTCTGCTGATTAAAAGGCAAAAATACATATTGATTAAGTTCTGAATTAAAAATGTCTTCAGTTTTTTCCCTCCCCCCCAACCCAATCTTTGAACTGATTAATAAGGTGCCATTCGGCAACTAATTTTCTAAGACATTTGGGATTTTGAGACCTGTATTCTCCATTTATAGTTCAGTCAAGTAAAAATGTGAGTTCTGAAGACCAGAACTCTAAACCAAATTTCCGCTTCTGCTGTAGGCCCAGCCCAACACTGTGTGAAGAGAGTGAGAACACAAATTATGGACCACCTTATTAGCCAGATTCTCATTCTCCACACCCCATGTCTGCCTTCTAAATACAGGACTCCCTTTGAAGTCAACAAAGACTTCAAATCCAGATGAGAGTAGTGTGGCATTATGACCACATCTGTATCAAAATGGAGCAGTACTGAAGTAATAGTACTATTGGGCTAATCAAAACTGGAACATCTATGTAGTGCAATATTTTCGGAAAATAAGGGTCGGTAATGTTGACTATGGTTTCAATATATATTGTATACACATACATATGTGTTTGTATGTATGTACACATACATACATTTCAAAATTATTTAAATTCCATAATGAATATCACTAGGTCAGAGGTTCTTAACCTGAGTTCCACAGACCCCACAGGGGTCTGAATATGAATGGGGGAAAATTACATTATTTTATGAATTTAAAAACCTTATTCTGAGAAAAAGTTCATACATTTCGTCAGACTACCAAAGTGGTCCATGACATAAGGGAAGGTTAAGAACTCCTGGACTACATAAAAAAGGGCTTCTTCTCTGTAAGATTAGCAAGGCAAGGTCAATTTTCATTGTTTTTTTTTTAAACAAACTATAAACATTTGCTAAATTGATGCCTTTAATTCAATTAAATTCCACAAACACTTATTAAGTGTCATTTACTTGGGTTTTTTCACTATATAATGATTAGTTTTAAATTAGCTGCTGTGTCTTAGCTTAATAAAGCACATATGAAACTGAATACAACAATCAGATGCTTTTTATTTTGCAGGCAACTGGGCCTGGAATCAGAAGCAAACAGTTTAAATTTGGCCTTATTCATTTATTAGCTATATGAACCTGGGCAAGTCACTTAGCTGCTGTTTGCCTCAATTTCCTCAAACATAAAATGGGGATAACAATAGCAGCTATCGTGTGGGGTTGTTGTGAGGATCAAATAAGATCTTTGTTTAAAAAAAAAAAGGTGCTGAGCACAGTACCTGGCACATAGTAGTAGCTAAAGAAATGCTTATTCCCATCCTTCCCCTTTTATGTTTAAGCTTCTACTGGTATAAAACAATGGGGTTGGCTGAGCTCTATCACATAGTAGATATACATATCTATTATTTGAGATCCATAATACATCTTTGCTATGAAAAGTTGATAAAAATAATCAGTAAAAAATGACCAAGTTAAAGAATTTGTAGGTCAATGATAAATATGAAAAAAAAAGTCAGGCTTTACAGGTAATTTTCTGATTAGATAATTGATGTAATGATGTATTCTATGTGTCCAATTATTTCACTTAAAAACCAAAGTTACTGAACTGGTAAACTTATCAAGGGGATGTTATACACATTAAAAATGCAAACTAAATGTGCATTTGTATAAAATTCAATAATTTATGTTTTATTATGTACAACTGCCACACTTTGCCATGATATTATTTTTCCAAACCTTTTCAACACAATGTCTTCCATTATTTTATTACCTATTTAAGTAACATTCTTTTATTATATCCAGATCAGCAAATGTTATAGAAAAAGAAGCACTTTAAGGAGTGGTTTTCATCATAGCAAATTTCGGCAAGAATGTAAATACTATATAAATATGCATTCCCAGAGTATAAATAAGGGGAAAAAACCCTTAATAGTAACTACTTTCTAGCCAATAAGTCCCTTCCATTGACCTATTACTTAATGTGCTTTAGTCAATTTTTACTATACAGAAATGGAGACACCTCAGGCAATGTTCACACACAACATATTAGAACCAGCTGCTGCAGAAGAACCTTAAGAAAAAAGCCTGCTTGATTTAATTGGGAAAACAGGAGGAAGCATAAATTTTACTGCCATTAATAACTTCAAGCAATCTTGATATGACTTTACCTCACCCTGACGGCTAGACATGTGCTTTGTGTTAGGGTGTTGGCCACATCTGACCCTTATTGTTTGCTCACTTGATCAGGTAGGAAAATGTAGGGTTTTTTATAGGATAAATGAGGCCTATTAACATTGGGAAATAGTGCAGTAGCCTATGAGGAGCTGCTCTCTGAAACAGATGTGTGAAATTCCACAACAAGTTTGGTAACAAAAAAGCCAAAATGCAAAAGTCATTTAAAAAATCTTCTTTCAGCTTTATTTAAAGAAGCTGTCATGAAGGCAACTGAGTTTTTAAAAAGCAAGAGCATGCTAATTTAAAAACAAAGCACCTTCTTCAGTTTTAAAAGAGTATTTGAGATGATCAGCTTAGAAAAAAGTAATATTTTGCTGTTCACAACCAAAAATTATTAGTTAAATGCAAATACTATGTTATATTCGCATTATCTCAGTTCTGAAATAGTATTTAGGGTTTAGAACCATCCTAAGTACCCAAGGGAAGTATACAATATCTCTATTCACAAATCCCAATATACAAGCTAACATCTAAGTATAGTCTTTGCATTAGCTGATACTTTTGAGGAATTCAAAATTAAATCATATTTACTTTAAAATGTGAACATAAAAGAAATGTAGATGTCAGAAGTCAAATTTTTTGAATGTTATTCATTCAAAGACATCTGATTTGATGGGCAGAGGAAATAATACTTCAGTTTTAAGGGATCAAATTTGGGAGTCCAACACTATCTGCTTTGGCTATCTCCAAAAGTAAGTGAAATCAGACTTGTCTCGACCGGAAGAGAACAAACATTTATCACTTAACTTTTGACCTGGAACAACTTTCTACATGTTGATGAAATGTTTCTAGAGCACTGAAAAATACCCTGAGACCCAGATTACTAAAGTGTAACCTACCTAGATCAAGAGAAACCAGGTCCCCTTATTAGCAATCACAAAACCAATTCTGGAACTGCTCTTCCAAGATCTGATGCTCTCTCTTCCCCATATTTTTACATTAAATTGGAATATTTTTAGGCGCTCTTAATTTATCTTTTAAAAAGGACAGTCTGGCCTGACCTTGCACTGAATAAAATCTTAGATTCCTTTTTTAAATGACTGGTGTAGAGCTAAGAAATAAGCACAGCATATGCTATTGAATTTGAATTCTAAATTTGCTTCCATGGTTAATAAAGGCACTTTCTGCATAAACTAGCCACACAAATTAGCAAAGATTTATAAGAGAATAAAATCATGCTGGTATACAGATTAAATTTTAATCAAAATTGAAAATATGGCTTGGAACACTACTTCAGACAACTAATGCTTTTGATTAATTCATTGGTGAATTAATTGAAAAGTATTTAAGGTCCTCTATGATTAGGTGCAGGAGATCCTAATACAAAGAATGTAAGTTTTTTTTGTTGTTGTTGCTTTTTTGGAGGGGGGGAGGCAAGACAACCTCGGTTAAGTGACTTGCCCAAGGTCACACAGCTATTAAGAGTTAAGTGTCTGAGGATGGATTTGAACTCAGATCCTCCTCACTCCAGGGCTGGTAATCTATTCACTGCACCACCTAGCAGCCCCAACAATTCTTACTCTCCAGGAGTTTACATTATGTTAGATGGTGACAGCATCTACACGTATAAGTATATAAGAAATAAATACAAGATAGTAGTTTTATTCCTTTCTGGCCTGCACTCATAGTTCTCCATAGGTCTTTCTCTACCCTACCACAAAAACCTCTTCATTATGGAAATTCGCCTTGTCCCTGGGCCTGCAACCCCTGGAGCCTCTCCTTCTAGTTGGCTAGTTCTCTCCAGAGCCTCCATTTTAAGGAGGAGGTCCAGGCCAGTCATATCTTCATTCCTCTCCCGGCTTTACTCCTGACCTTCTAAATTTTCTCTACCATTCTTCAATCTAGTACCTTCATATCCCCCCCACCTTCCTTTTATGGGTTGTCTTCCCCCACTAGAATGTAAGCTCTTTGAGGGCGAGAGTTTCTTTCTTTCTGCTTGTATTTGTATCCCCCCCACACTGCTTGCCACACAGTAAATGCTTCATAAATGCTTGTGGATGGAAGCATGTCACCAGCAGTTCATGGGATCGGGAAAGGCCCCACACACAAGTGGTATGTGAACTGCATCTTGAAGGATGAGAAGAATTCAATGAAAAGGAATTTCATTCAAGATACAGGAGGTGGAGCATCATACATAGGGTACCGAGGAAGGGAACAGCATAAAATAAGGCTGGAAAGGCAGATTAGGGTCAGATTGTATGGGAATTTTTAAAAAACTAACCAGAGAAGGTTATATTTTACTAGGGAGCCACTAAAGATGCAATTTAGTAGAGAGAGAAACTTGAGGCAGGGAAAGGAGATAGATGCAACAGTTAACTGATAAACAGTTACTCAGCTCCTACTATGTACCAGACACTGTGCTAAGTCAAGGGGATAATTGAGGAGGCCCTGAACTAGGGTGGTGGATGTGAGCAAAAAAAAAAAAAGTTGAATTTGAGACGACATGGGGGTAGAGCCGATAAGATCTGGCAAATGATTATAGGAAAGGTGAGGTCAGTCATTATAACACAAGTAATTGTATCAAGGCTTAAAGAAGTTGAAGAAGTGGAAGGACTTACTTTACCAAGGGGATGATTTTGAAACTTTTGTCCAAGGCTCAAATAAGCAACATTCTGAATATGTTATAATTACTCACACTGAATTGCAGTTAATTCTCTATTAACTTTATTATAAAGGGTTCTGCAACAACAGTCAATCCAAAAGCATTTATTAAATGTGCCAACAACATCTGGGTAAAGAACCACTTTCATTGGGAAACATACCTGCTTACTCAAGGAAAAATTTGCATTACTCTTAGTAATCTTTTTGAAGAATTACTAGGCTGACAATGCAGGAGAATACTATAGACATAATATATTTTAATTTCTCAAGGCATTTTAATTTAACATTTATTAGACACCTACTACATGCAAGGCATTTGCCAACAACAGGGGTGAAACAATGAAATAAGACAGAGATTTGACCTTCAAGATATTTTCAAGCTAATAAGAATGATAGAACATATGAACAAGGAACTATCTATACAATGCGGCAGAGAATGTTAAAGGCAAAGGAGAAACTGAACATTCTAGGAGAAATCTGAAGGATAGTTAATTTTTATCTGAGTGGATTGGAGAGGGCTTCTTGGAGGACGTGGTACCTTATTTTGATAGAAGAGAGGGCTGTAAGCAGATAGCAATTAAGAGGATTTAAACACTGTACCCAGAGTCTTTATTAACAGATCAATGCTAACCTAGAGGTCAGCTATGGCAGGCCCTATTAAGCTGAAATGGCTTCAAGTGACGGCCCAGTAATAGACTACTTACTGAGAAATAGCTTAGATTGGAAAGGTTCATCCCCAGAAGGTCATCAAATGATGAGTTGGAGGGGCTGTTATACCAACACATAAAATATCTAGAGGTATGAACAGATTGTGACACGTACTGGTGGAAACAGTACTCATTCCAGTGATTTCTCTGTTCTTCAGAAATATTAAAGAAGTTAATTTGGAGGGAAGTCTCTACTGATGTGCTACGGGGCACTATCCTCGATTCTATATTGTTCAATACTTTTGCCAGTGGCTTGCATGAATGCATAGAAGGAATGAAGATTAAATGGAATGATGGTTCAAAACTAAGAAAGATATGATGAATAAAAAAAGGCTTAAAGGATTTAAAGTATCTTAGTCAAGGTTAAAATGATATGCAAAAACTAAGACAGATTTTAACAGTAATAAATGGAAACAAAAGTCCTAGCTACAGAGTCAGTCGGTGAGGACCTACTATGTGTCAGGCACTGTATTAAGAGCTGGGGATAAAAAGAAAATAAAAAATAATTCCTTCCCTAGAGGAGTTTGTGACCTCATGGGGTGACAACATGCAGAACACAACTGTGTACAAACTACATGCAGGATAAGTTGGGATTAATCAACAGAATTAAGGAGGAGTGACTTCTTGTAGAAGGTGGGGTTTTAGCTGGGATGTGAAGGAGTCCTGGCAATCCAGAAGGCAGAAACAAGGAGAGAGAGCATTTCAGGCATGGGAGACAGTTAGTGAAAAAGCCTGGAGTTGAGAAATGGGCCAGTATCACCAGACTGAAGAATACATGATAGGGTATAAGGTGTAAGAGGACTGGAAAGGTGAGGGGGAGGCAGGTTATGAAGGGCTCTGAACACCAGAGGATTTTGTATATGGTCATGGAAGTGACAGAGTGCTACTAGAGTTTACTGGGAGTGTATGGGGGGTGGGGAGGGTGGGAGTGGTGACATGGTCACTTTAAAAAGCTTACTTTGACAGCTGAGTAGAAGATGGATTAGAATTGGGAGAGACTTGTGGTAAATAGACTCAATAGCAGGCTTTTGCAATAGTCCAAGCATGGGGGGGGGGGGGGGGGGGGAGAGAGAGAGAGAGAGAGAGAGAGAGAGAGTAGAATCAAGGATGACACCTCGTTTGTGGGCCTGAGTGACTGATAGTGGTGTCTTTGAAAGTAACAGGGAACTTTGGAAGTAGGAAAGGAGGCAAAGATTATGAGGTCAATAATGAGCTGAAGATGACTATGGGATATCGAGTTTGATGTATCTGATAGGCAGTTGGAGATGCCAGATTGGAGATCAGCAGAGGCTGGTTAAGTAGATTTGAGAATTATCATAGAAGAGATGATAACTGAATCTATGGAAACTAATGAGATCATCAAGTGAAACAGTACAGAGGGAGAAGAGAATACAACCCAGAGCAGAGCAATGACCTGCATTATGATCCAGTAAAAGAGACTGACAAGAGGTCATATTGGTAGGAGAAGGACCTGAAGAGAGCAGTAGCATGAAAACCTAGAGAGAAGTATCGAAGAGAAGTGGGTGACTGACAATGCCAAAGGCTGAAGCAAGGTCAAGAAGGATAAGGACTGAGAAAAGGCCATTATATTTAACAGTTAAAGGTTCACAAGTAACTTTGTGAAGAGAGTGGTTTCAGTTGAATGATGGAGTTGGAAACCAGAATGTAAAGTTAAGAAAGAATATGAAGAAAGGAAGTGGAGGCACCCATTGTAGATGACCTCAAGGAGTTTAGCCATACAAGGCAACTGAAATGTGGTCGGATCACATCTAGCATATTCTGCTCCATTCTGAGTGCCATATTTTAAGAGGATGGTGTAGGGCAGGCCTGCATAAATTGTGACCAGTGGGTTGCTTACAGCCCTCAGGCCACTTGTAGCATATCAAAGGATTTCTGGTCTTAGAAAAATGCAGAGAAAAGCAGCCTTTGTATGTAGAGGAAATCCTCTGGCATGCCACAAGCAGCCAGTGAGCTACAGGTTGTGCAGGCCTAGTGCAGAGTCTAGAACCCAAGTTATATATTAAATGGCTGAAGGACTAAGGATGTTTATCCTGGAGAAGAGAAGACTTATAACAAGTAGATAGACACATGAAAGTTGTCTCCAAATTTTTGAAGGGTCACAACATACAAAAGAGAGTTAGACTTTATATTTGTAGCCCCATAGAGAACTAAAAACATCAGGAAAACACTGTGTGATGTAATACAAGGAAGAATTTGGAAACAGAGAAAACTTTAAAAATGAAATAAGCTAAATAATTTGAGAAATATTAATTGCTCATAAGTAGGCCAAACCAATGCAATAAAAATCATAATGATATTTAAGTTAATTTACTTTTTCAGAGCCACAAGAATCAAACTACAAAGGAATTATTTAAAGAGCCAAGAAAAATAATAAAATTCATCTGAAAGAAAAAAAGTTCAAGAATATCAAGGGAATAAATGGAAAAAAAAAGTGAAGGACCTAAGAGTACCAGACTTCAAACTATATTACAAAGTGATGATCATCAAAACAATCTTATACTGGCTAAGAAACAGAATGGGGGATCAGTGGAATAGACTGAGTAAGCAAATAGTAAATGAGCATAGCAATTCAGTGTTTATTAAAGCCAAAGATCTAAGCTTTTAGGGCAAGAACTCACAATTTAATAAAAATTGCTGGGAAAACTAGAAAGTAGTTTGGAAGAAACTAGGCATAGATCAACCTCTCATACCATACACCAAGGTAAGATCAAAATGGATAAATAACTAAATATAATATAAAGGGTTATATTATAAGTAGATTAGTTAATCATGGAAAATGTACCTGTCAGAGCTATGGATAAGGGAAGTGTTTATGAACAAACAAGAGATAGCCGGGATCATGGGAAGTAAAAAGAATTTTTTTTTTTTGCTTTTTGGAGGACAGTTGGGGTTAAGTGACTGGCCCAAAGTCACACGGCTAGTAAGTGTGTCAAGTGTCTGAGGCTGGATTTGAACTCAGGGTCCTCCTGACTCCAGGGCCAGTGCCCTATTCACTGTGCCACCTAGCCGCCCAAAAAAAAGGATAATTTTGATAACACAATATGAAAAAGCTTTTGCAGAAATTAATGCAACCAAAATTAGAAGGAAAACAGGAAACTTGGAAACATTTTTACAGCAAATTTCTCAATGAAGGCCTTGTTCTCAACTATAGGGAGCTGAGCCAAATATATAAAAATAGGAGCTATTCCACAATTGATAAATGGTCAAAGTATATGAACAGGCAGTTTTCAGAAGGAGAAATCAAATAGTCACATGAAAAAAAATCTTCTAAGTCCCAACTGATTAAAGACATACAAATTAAAACAACTCTGAGATACCATCTCACACATCAGATTGGCTAGTATGGTAGAAAAAGAAAATGACAAAACCTGGAGGGGATGTGGAAAAACTGGGACTACACTGCGGAAGGAGTTGTGAACTGGTCTAATCATTTTGGAGAACAATTTGGAACTACATCCAAAGAGTGAGAAAACTATGTATACCTTTTGATTTAGCAATACCACTGACTGGGTCAGTATCCCAAAGAGACTGAAGAAAAGGCAAAAGGACCTAAATGTACCAAAATATTTATAGCAGCTTTTTTTTTTTTTAAGAATTAGAAATTGAGGGGATTCCCATCAATTGGGGAAATGGCTGTGATAGAACACATACTAATGAGAAATGACAGGCAAGACAGTTTCAGAAAAACCTGGGAAGACTTATGTGAACTTATGCAAAGTGAAATAAGCAGAACTAGGAGAACATTGTACATAGTAACAGCAAAATTGTAAGGTTAATCAACTGTGAAAGATTTATCTGTTCCAATCAAGACAATGGTTCAAGACAATTCCAAAGAAATCACGATGAAAAATGCCATCCACCTCCAGAGATAGAACTGATAAACTCTGAATGAAGATTGAAGCATGTTTTTCACTTTCTTTTTTTTTTGCAACATGGCTAATAAAGAAATATGTTTTGCATGACTTTATATTTTAATTAATATCAAACTGCTTGTCTTTTCAAGGAGGGGGGCAAGGGCAAGAGGGAAGAAGAGAATTTGGAGCTTAATTTGAAAAAATAAATTTTAAAACTTAAAAAATGTAATTGGAAAATACTAAATGAAATAAACAAAAATATACTTTAAAAGTTAAATAGGCTACCTTAGGAGGTAGTGGGCTCTCTGTCCCTGTAAGTGTTCAAGGAAAATCATCTACCAGGTATTTTACAGAGACGATTCTTGCATAATGTGAAAAGCCAAACTAAAAACTATGCTAGAAAATAGCCTATAAGATTTCTTTAATTATAATTAATTATATGACAGTATGACTACTTAACATTTTGCAGAATAAAAGAAAAAAATACATTTTGCGGACACCCATACTGTATAATGCTTAGCATATCACATGCTTGCTTATAAATCAGAAAATGATATAATCTTACAGAGTTGGAAGAGACTTCAGAATCTGTCTAGTCCAACCTATACCTGAATCTCCTCTATAAAACCCCTGAAATTGACCATACAGACTTCATCTTCCCCCTGTTATGAAGGTGCCCTCTACTTCCTTAGGTCACTCATTCAAGTTTTAGGTAATTCTTAATTTGGGCAAAGATTTTTTTCTCTTACAACCAATCTAGATCTGCCACACTATAAGTATCATCTACTACTACTATTGCTGCTCTCTATGGCTAAGCTAGGAAAAACAAGTCTTATCCCTATTTCACAGGATAACCCTTCAAATACTTAAAGACAGTTGTCATGTTCCTCTGATCCTTTTTTTTTTTTTTACCCCTGATCCTTCTTTTCACCAGTTTCTTCAACCAGTCACATGACATGATATTGATGACCTTCACCATTCTGGTACCTTTCTCTGCATGCTCTCTATAGTTTATCAGTATCTTTTCTAAAATGTGGTACCCATAAATGAAAACAACATTTCATATCTCTGTGCAAGGCTGAGAAAAATGAGATTCTCATTTTCCTAGTCTTGGACATTATGCCACTCTTTGGATTCTGCCACTCAACCAATTCTAAATCTGCCTAATGTTCTATCAT
Source organism: Petaurus breviceps papuanus (assembly GCF_028583685.1). Taxonomy (NCBI): domain Eukaryota; kingdom Metazoa; phylum Chordata; class Mammalia; order Diprotodontia; family Petauridae; genus Petaurus; species Petaurus breviceps. Next base: position 23,295,690 of record NW_027185876.1, read on the forward strand.
TTCTAGCCTACATCAAAGCATCTTGTCTGTAAGCATGGTGAAACAGACTATTATTAGCTAAAAATCCAGGTTAAAATATATTTACACTATCCCTTTGATCTACCAGAACAGCTATATATATTTTTAAGGAAATGATTTTTGCTATGCTATATAGTTAAACGAGGCCTTGAAAATTATGCTTTTATTCTTAGAGCAAGTTCCCAAATTCAGCAACCAGATGCAGCTTTTGGAAGAAAAAAAAAACAGGAAAAAAGGGCACCATATTGATATTAGTTAATAATGATGTTAGTTTATAACTTCAAGTCAAGACCTAAATTGATATTACCAAGAATCTACAAAAGCTGATGACATATCCACTTGAAAGACTAAAAAAAAATGTGAACATATCTGCACAGTATATGTCTTGAATCATGTAAGACAGCTACATACACTGGTGGCTAGTGACCACTTCCACTGACTCACACATTTCCTTTTTTCTTATGCATGTAGGGACCAGTGTGCAAGCATAAGAAAAAGCAGATTTAGTGGAATCAAACAAGTGTGATTAATGACCAGGCAGGGTTCAACTTCTGACCATAATGAAGGGTCATAAACTTCTTTCCAAGTTAACAGAAGAGTAGAACACAAACCAATCATCAACAAACAAGCATTAAGTGACTACTATTGTAGCAGGTACTTCCTAAGTATCGACAAAAATATAAAAAAAGAAAAAAATTTCTCCTTTCAAGTAGATTACATTACATAAAAAGAAACAAGACTAAAAAGTGAAGATGTTCTCAATTATAAAGTTTGCTGAATTCATGTTTGATCATTGCTACTTTGTTTATGGAGGGAGGATAGGATTTAAGGTACTATTTTAAAATTAAGGTTGAATGTAGGCTCAAAAGTACAATATATTATTACAACTTTTTCTGAGGGAAAATTTTAAAAAACTATATCTCTCCTTAAGACACACACACATATACATTCAATAATATTTCAAGACTACTATCCATAAATGTTCTACTTCCCTAATTAGAAACTCTAATATTTCCCTCTGTGATCATAATCTATCATTTCACCTTTCCCTATGCTTCACCACTAGAAGCAGCTGGGTAGAGTCAGGAAGACCTGAATTAAAATCTAGCCTCAGATACTTACCAGATGTGTGATCATGGACAAACCACTTAATCTGTATTTGTCTCAGTTTCCTCAACCGTAAAAGAGTGCATAATAGAACTTACCTCAGAATTTTTGTGAGAATCAAATGAAATGTTTGCAAAGGGTTAAGACACATAGTAGGCACCGTTACCTTCCCTTTCTTCAAGCCTTTCTTAAACCAGAGCTCTCCAGTCCCTCCATACCTCAGCATCATCTCAGGGCACTAAACCATATCTTACTTTACCTGTGCACATTCCTATCCAACTTCAACTCAGGTTTAGACATTCCAACTCTTATCCTCTGTGCTACACTGCTTTACTTAGCGATCTCAGCAGTTCCCATTCATTTAATTACCATTTCTGTGCTGATGGTTCTCAGATCTAGCCATCCTGCCCTAAGCTCTCTGATGACTTTCAGCCTCACATCTCCAAATGCTTTTCATATATCTTGAACTGGATCTCCAGTAGACATTTTAAAGTCAAAATGTCCCAAACTGAACTCTTTTCTCCTAACCTTTCTCCCTTCCAACTTTCCTTATTACTGTCAACTACCATCTTCCTGCACCTTTAAGCTCACAGCCTAGATGACATTCTTGACTCCTCACTATCTTTCATCTTGCATATCCAATCTGTTGCCAAAGCTTTTGAATCTTTTGGTCCTCTGTCTTATTAAGTTGCTCTTCTCTGAATAAACCTTAGTCCTGGATTATTCCAATCATCTGCCTCCCTACCATCTACCTACCTGTTTCTGAAAGCAGTCGGAGGAAGTTTCATTATGCATTACAAATTCATGCCATCTAACTTCAACTGGGCCTTCACTGCCGTAAGGCAGTTCTTTTAGGCCTCCTAATTAATTCTGTATTGCCCCATAGTAATTATTCCCAACCTTCCTTTTCTTCTCAAACCTTCCAAATCTCCTTTCTTGCCACCCAACTTAGCTAAGGACCCTGTCTCTAACTTGACAGAGAAAATTCGATGAGTTCCCTCTTCTTGAGGCTGACTACAATCAAAACCCCTACTTCTAAATATCTAATTCACATCTTCACTCTGCAAGTCTGGCTTCCATCATTCAACAAGAACTACTGTCTCTAAAGTTATCAATGGTCTCTTAATTGCCAAATCTAATGGTCTTATCTCAATTCCTATTCTTTTTCTGACTTCTCTACAGCTTCTGACACTTGTCAGTCACCCATTTCTCCTTGATACATTCAACTCTCTAGTTTTTTGTGACCCTGCTTTCTCCTGATTTGATTCAACTGACAGTTTCTTTTTTCTTACTGCAGGTCAGACCAGCTAAAAGAGAGTGTCCATAAAGCTGTTGTCTGGGTCCTCTTCTTTTTTTCCTCTATAGTATTTAACTTGATCATATCATTAGCTCCCATGGATTCAATTAATCTTTCTGTGATGATGCTTCTTGGGTTTCTTCAGTCCTAACTGCTGATCTCTATTCTTGCATCTCCAACGGTTTTTTAGACATTTCAAACTTTGTATCCCCCACCCAGCTTAAACTCATTATCTTTGCCCTCAAATCTTCCCCTCTTCTCAACTTTCCTACTACCATTGGGGGTATAAATTATCCTACCAGTAACCCAGGCATACCACTTGGCCAGTCAACATCCTTGACTCCTTACTCTCTCACAGTCCCCTCCCCCATCAAAGCCTCCTGCTGTTTCGATCTTTGTAACACCCCTACCATACACGCCCTTCTCTCTTCTGACACTGCCAGCAGCCTCACACAGGCCCTCATGACCTTATTTCTGGACTAGCTGGCCCGGATTGCAATAACTTGCTTCTTGGTCTTCATGCCTTAAGTCTCTTCCCATTCTAATTCATCTTCCACTCAGATGTCAAACGGATCTTCCTAAAGTGCAAGCCTTATTACCATGTGACTCTTCTACTCATTAAACTCCAGGGGTTCCCTATCACCTCCTGAATCAAAGTAGAATCCTCCATTTGGTCTTCGAAACACTTTGTAAACTGGCTCTCCCTCTTACTTTTACAGTACTCTTATATCTTACTCTACTCCATATACTCTGTCATTCAATGGTGTTGATTTCATTGCACACAGCACTCCTCCTGACTCCTAGAATTTTCACTGGTTATCATTTCATGCTTGGAATTTTCTCCCTCCTCATCTCTACTTCCTGACCTCCCTGCCTCTATACTATTTCCCCTGGTGATCTCATTAGCTCCCAACTGATTTAAGGCTCTCTATGCTGATGATTCTCAAATCTACCTCCACTGCCTTTTGGACATCTCAAATTAGATGTCCAATAGACAGCTTAAACCCACTATGCCCTAAACTTAACTCATTACCTTTTCCCCCTAAACCCTTCCCCCTCTAAACTTCACTATTATAATAGAGGACAACACCATCCACCCAGTCCTCCATGTGTGCAACCTAGGAATTTCCTCAATTTGTCTCCCATGCCCACTCTGCTGCCAAGATCTATCAATTTCACAGAATATGCCCCCTTTTCTCCTCTGACCATCCTGGTGTAGGGCCCTCATCACCTCACACTTGGATTACTGCTGGTGGCTCTGCCTGCCTCAAGTCTCCAATCCACCTTCCATCCAGCCACTAAAATGATTTTCCTAAGGTGCTTGTCTGACAATGTCACACCCCTACTCAGTAAATTTCAGCGGCTTCCTATTACCTCCCGTATTAAATGCAGAATCCTCTGGTGTTTGAAATACTTCATATACTCTCCTCTAACCCCTTTTCCAGTCTTCTTACACTTTCCTCCCAAATGCACACTCTTTGATCCAGTGACATGATTTCTTTGCTGTTCCATAAACAAGACACTCCATCTCTTGATGCCAGACATTCTCTCTGACTATACCTTATGCCTGGAATGTTCTCCTTCTTCATCTCTGCCTCTTCTTCTCTTCCTGGCTTTCTTCAAGTCCCAACTAAAATCTCATCTACAGGAAGCCTTTCCCAACCTCTCAATTCGAGTGACCTCATTCCATCCATTATTTTCTATTTATCCTGTATATAGCTCACTTTGTTTATATTTGATTACGTGTTGTCTCCCCAATTTAATCATAAGCTCCTTGGGGGCATGGATTGTCTTTTGTCCCATTTTTTTTAATTATCCCCCAAGCTTAGTACAGGACCTGACACATATTGGGCGCTTTGTTGTTATTCAGTCATTTCAGCCACGTCTGGTCCTCTGTGACCCCCTTTGGGGTTTTTTTTTTTTGACAACAATACTGGAGTGGTTTGCCACTTCCTTCTCCAGTGGATTCATTTTGTCAGGCAATCAGAGGTTAAGTGACTTGCCAGGGTCACACAGTTCGTTAAGTGTGAGTCCACATTTGAGCTCAGGTCTTCCTGACTCCAGACCCAGTGCTCTATCCACTGAGTCACTAGTTGCCTCTTCACTTTTTTAAGTAGGCATTTAATAAATGTTTACTGACTCAGCATCTTCCTCCAATTCTCAGCTAAAGTCTCATCTTCTATAGGAAGTCTTTCTCAGTCCTCCTTAATTTTAGTACCTTCCCACTGAGACTATTCACAATTAATCCTATTCCTTGTTTAACTTCTATATAGTTGCTTGCATGTTATCTCTTCCACTGGACTATGAGCTTCTTGAGAACAAGGACTGTTTTTTATCTTTTTATCCTAGTGTATAATATAGTGCCTAGAACACAGTAAGCCCTTATTAAATACTTGTTACTGATTTACTGATGGATCGGTGCTTCTGACAAGTAACTATATGGCTATATGTAAGTCATGTGACCTCACTAAGCCTTAGTTTCCTCACCTGTAAATTAAAACAATAAAATCTGTGGTCACTACATCACTGGGTAGTAATGCTTATTTCCTGGGTCAACAATATTCAAAACTGTGAAGTGGAAGTTTGTATTTAACACCACCAATAGGTGAGGTTCAAATGAGATAATGTATATAAAGATTTTATAAACCACAGAGCATGATACAAATGTCAATTACTGCTATTATCATCATCATCTATCAACTGGTGTGATTACATTTCCTTAATTGATAGTACTGACTTTTTTTATAATTCATTATTTTTAACCTAATTTTAGGGTAGTCCTACTTATACAATTGTGAAGCTGATTCTTCAAATGTAATATTGCTCACTGAAATTTAGAAAAAAGAGAAGAATATTTTTTTTTAGTGTGAAAATAATATTTGGATATATTAAATTATCAGTAGTAAAATGAATTTAGAGTGTATATAGACTTGATAATATAATTACATGGAGGGAACCTCATGTGGTTTTTGGCTGACTGCTGATTTGGCTGATTGCTGTAAGCTACCCTGATTTTTTAAAATAATAATTTTTCTTAAGATTATAGGATAAGAAATGTAGAGAGGGAAGGAAATTTAAGAGATTCTCTAGTATAATGTCATCATTTTCCAAATGAGGAAGCAGAGGCCCAGAAAGGTGAAGTGATTTGCCCAGGGTTACAGTGGTGGTAAGAGGCAGAGCCATGATTTCAATATGATGTCACTTTCAACACATCTGCACGTGGAATAACATTCTGATGTCACATTCAGCATCCCTTCTAACTGCACCTCGCTGCCCCACTGAATGACATCTTTAATAGTTCAGTTTGAAATAAGTAGAAAAACTAAAATATTAAGAAATTACACATAGTAAATGATTAAGCAACTATTCAAAAACATGTACTTATTCACAACTATTATGTGATGAAATTTTTGAAGCCAAGGAATAATTTCTACCTAAACTTGATTGAGGGGATAATGGAAAAAATATTGTAACATTTACAGATTTGAAGTTCATTCTGTTAGTTTAAGAACATAAGAACCTGTTATATATGTATTACTTGGTTTATTCATAAACTTACCATTTCATTATATTTGAAATTTTATTAGAAAATTAATGTGACACAGTGATAAAGGCACTGAACTCAGCATCAGAAGACTTAAATTCTAGCATTTCTCTGTCACTCATAAGTTGTGTGTATTCCCTTTGGGTTAGTCATTTCTCTCTGGGACTTAGTTCATTCATTTATAAAATGAGGGCCTGATGTAGATCATTTCTAAGGTTCCTGTCTAATATAAGATTCTAACTGCATTTCCTTATAAATGTTTTAAATTTGTATTAAAAATGGAGCTGAGGAGCAAGCTAGCAAACACTAAGGAATTGTAGAAACTGATGGCTCTAGAAATGCTTTTAAGTGGGCCAGTATGGCACAGAAGTGTAATTTGTAAGAGGCGTGGCAGCAACAGGATTGATGGCAAGAAGGCTCAAGGAGATGATTTTACAAGATAGGAAGGATGGTCATATGGTCTGCTCTGGGGCTTTGGCCTGGCTAGACATAATGTTAATAATAACAATAACCACCCCTCCTAAACCCAGCTCATTGTCCATGTAGTTCAGTGTTGAGATGGGAATGGCAGAACAAGGGAATACCAGCCAGCACATTCAGGAAATTGAACCTTTTCTCTCCACCGCCCCCCCAACTTGGAAAGCCCCTAAACTTCCATTTAACTAGAAATTAGATTACCTAGTGTGGTACTGTCTTCTTTCAATTAACTGGTCTTATTTGATTGTTTTTCATGTATAAAAGTCTGTCCCTGTATTTGGGGTCCAGGCCTAAGCTGAGGAGGTCTGGTCCTGGTTTTTTGGAAAATTGCCATGCATTGCTTAATAAACTGATATGCAAAAAAGATTGAACAAAGATTCAACCTTTGTTTCCTCAGTCATTTTGTCTTTCACCTGCCACTATCTATCTGTCTACTCATATTAAATTATGCAAGATTCTGCAACGAATCTTATAACAGTCTATGAATCTTCCCCACTACATTCTGATTTCTCAGAAAATTAATGCAAATTTCTGAAAGTCAATATATGCAACAAAGCATCACAGAATTTTTTTAAAAGCCACTTTTTACAAGAAAAGGCTTATTATTGTGGCGTTAAAAAATTGCTCAATAGATTCTCGGAGGGAATATGCTATTTTCTAGATCAAGCATGGATTCTATGAAACAAACTTTATCATTCTATGAAATGTCAGTTTTATGTAGGAACTATTTTTTTTTTTGATGAGGTGGACATTCAACAAAGGATATCCTTCACTGGGGCACATGTGCTGACATACAGAGGTGGGCTACCACACCAAAGCATCCCACAATTTATACAATAGTCAAAATGGAGTACCCAAAAGGTATAAATATTGATATACTTCTTTGATATATTAAGCCCTAAAAAGGTTGAGGGGAACTCAGTTAGTCAAGATACTTTTGAAACTCTGTCAATGTACTCTCTGGCCACACTCAGGCCAAAGGAATGACAAAGAATTTCTTTAGCATCTTACATCCCTGGATACACTGACACAAGGAAGCATTCTAAAATATACCTAAAGGTCAAGTGACTTAAGAACTTTCAATAAAGTACTCTTTTGATTTCGTAATTTTTCTTGAATGAGCCAAAAAAAAATCAATAAATGTGCTGAGAAAGTTAACTAGGAACTTGTAAAAATGAACTGGAGGAACTCTGCTTAACAGTTCATGTAAGGCTTCTAGATATACTAAAATTAAGATTTCTAAATACAAATAAACTTAATTTTCATTTGCTTACTGTATTAGCCATACTAATAAGGATATCCCACATAGCAAAATGTTACGAAGTCAAGAAAAACTGGACAATAAAAAAACATGTGCCAAAGTATACAATACTAGGATGCTGAAGTCTGATGGATAACGGTTAACTTGTATTATGTTACAGTAACTACAAACATTGAACTGTAAGAAATGAAATTAGATGAATAGCTCATCTTTCTCTATATGCTTGGAACACTCTTCTATATGCCTTAATTCTATCCTTCTCCCCATCCCTCCCCTACTCTGCCTGAAACCCTAACTATTCTTCAAGGTCCAGAACAAACCCCACCAACTCTATGAAGTTTTCTCTGATCCCTTCAGTCAGAATTGATTTCTTCTCCTATGAACTCTCACTATATCTTGTTTATATCTCATACATATTTATAATATCATTTTGTACTATAGCTATTTGTGAATATCTTTCTTATCTTCTCTATAAGCCCTTTGGGAACAAGGACTGTCTTACCAATCTTGCTATCTCTCTCATGATCTCCATTACAAAGCTTTCAATTTCTTTCGTTCTTTTTTTTTAAACCTTTTGGAAGGCAGTTGGGGTTAAGTAACTTGCCCAAGGTTACATGGCTAGTTTTTTTGTGTGGGTGTTAAGTGTCTGAGGCCGGAACCGAACTCGGGTCCTCTTGACTCCGGGACCGGCGCTTTACTCACTGCGCCACCTAGCTGCCCCCACAAAGCTTTCAATTTCTTTACCTACATAAAAGCATTAGTAATATGTAGACCATCTACCTCATAAGGTAGTTGTGAGAAAAGCTCTTGGTAAACCTTATGTAAATGTACTGTTGTTGTTGATAAATACTTGTTAAATGAATTTCAGTGCTATGGTATAAAGGAAAGAAATTTATATATAATATTTTCAAGTGACCAGTGAAAAACTTCACATATTCCAAGAAAGAACTATGGAGTCTGAATACAGATCAAAGCTTATGATTTTCCCAAGAGAGTTCTCTCTTCTCCTTTTTGACCCTGATAAATATTCAGTAACTAGGAAGACAATATAGTGGAAAGAAGACTGAGTTAGTGGATATGAGTTCAAGTTGTAGCCCTTCCAATAAGTAGCTATTTAAGGTTAGACAAATCACTTTCCCTGATTTAGCATCTTTAGTTATAAAATTTAAGAATTTGACTGAATGGCCTTTAAAGTACTTCGTAAGCAAGAAAACAGAAAATTGGACTTACCAGTAAACCTAGGATCAAATTCAAGTTTTAACATTTACTAGCTATATGACTTGCATAATTCTAATTGCCTCTATGAACCTCTGTTTCTTCTGGGAAATGGAGATAATACTATTACATTACCTATTTCCCACTGTTGTATAGAAACTGCTTTTTAAAACTTAAGGCATTATGTATACGTGAGTCATTATTCTCACGAAATAAATTAATCTGAGGATAGATGAAGAAGAAAAGTATCAGAGAAATAAGGTGATCCTAGGCCTCAGTATTTATGAAAAGGAGGAAGAGTTAAGTCTCTCCTTAGAGACAACGCAGTGTGATTATGGAAGTAAAAAAACAAATCTCCCAATTAAAATATTTTCTTAGATAAAATATAATTTTTATGAGTTATTTTTCCTACAGCAATGCAATGATTTAAGACTATTCCAAAAGACCCATGATGGAAAATACTATCCACATCCAGAGAAAGAACTATAGAGTCTGAATGTAGATCAGAGCTTATGATTTTCTCTCTTTATTATTTTCTTTCTCATAGTTTTTCTCTTTGGTTCTGATGTGGAAATATGTTTAATATGATTGTATATATATAGCCTATATCAGATTGCATACCATCTTGGGAAGATGGGAGCGAAGGGATGGGAAAAATTTTAGAACTCAAAATCTTATAAAAGTGAATGTTGAAAATTAAAAATTTTTTTTTAAAAAAGAATTACTTTTCCTAGTAATTTCTAATTCAGAACTTCACACACACACACACACACACACACAGACACACAGACACACACTCACACTCTGTTACTCTCATTCCCGTCAGCAGGGGTCGCAATGTACCAGCCATTTATTTCAGGAAATAAAGTATTAGTATATATGTTAATAAAACACGTTTGTTAAAATTTGAATTACTCATGATTTATTACACTAATCAGAATGACATTTTTTTGTCTAAAAAAACAACAAAAAGATTTTTCTGGCAAGATCTAAGTAATAGGAAAATCATAAAATTGGGTAGCTAAAATAGATGTCTCTTTTAAAAGTATGTTGAAAAGTTCCCTCAAGAAGAGGGACTTTGTTTCTGAGGATGGCAACTCAGAACCTCAGAGTATCAAACTTAAAAGGTAAATAAGAAACTATCACAGTCTAGCACATACCTAAACCAGAATTTCTGTACTATTCACAAGTGGCATATCTAGACTTTTCCTGAAAACCTCTAGTGGAGGGAAACCCACTACTTCATGAGGCAGCCTATTTGACTTCCGGTGGGCACTTATTACTGTTAGGAAGTTTTTCTTTATATAACTCCTGTTTTGCCATTCAGTTTCCTTGTAGCCACTGACAAAAATTCTTACAAGTAGAAGGTAAAGGTTAGTTAAAAATAAAGTGACTTAAATGGGCTGACAAACCCGTCCCATGGTATTATGAGCTAAAGTAGTTGACTTGTCTATAACTGGTAGAGAAATATTAGCATGTGTAGGCTTGAGAGCTATAGTCAGCAGATACATGGCATCAAAAAGAGAATACTGTTCCGTGGCTTTTATAGCAGCAAGTAATAGAAATTTAATTCTAGTGTCTTCTCCCTTTTAATTACTTCCTTTTGATTCTGTATATAGCTTGTTTATACATATTTGCTTATTATTTCTCCCATTAGGTGGTAAACTCCTTGAGGGTAGTGATTGTTCTTTTGTCCCTTTTTGTATCCCCAGCACTTAGCATGGTAACTAGCAAATAGCAGGTGTTTCAAAATGTTTATTCACTGATTAACTGAACTTAAAAACACTGACTTTCCCCAAAAAGACAGAGCCTAAGCTTTCCCTCCTAATTAACTCTGGGCCCAGTTTATCATCCAGCTACACATGTTACCTGCCCAAGGTCTAAGTTTTGATGGTCTATTAAACTCAATGGGTTGTCCATGCAACTACATGTCAAAATCTGGAAAATGTTTTTGATCCACTTTGATTTTCCAAGAATGCATGATTAAAATAATCACATTCAAATAATTATGAATTTCACCAAGAAGGACTGTTAGTGTACCAGGGTCCAATGTACTTGGTAAAATTAATAAATTACCTGTGAATGAGCTTTTGAAGACTCTTAGCATCAATAGGATGGTGCCCCTTCTGTTTGAACTTCATGTAGGGCATCCTCCTTAACACCAGCTAATACACCTTGCATAAACAACAATTTCTCACTGCTTTATACGTTATTTGATGTTAATAGCTCAGTGGCTTTCTAGTCCCTACACAACTTATGTTAAACTCAAATAGAAATGGATCCTTGTCTCAGCATATTGATTTGGAAAACTATAAATTAACATTATTTATGTTTTTATATTTTAATTTATTTTGTTAATTATTTCCCAATTATGTTATAGTTTGGCTCAGTCACACTGGGGAGTTTTATGGTGGCCCGAGGGATTCTGGTTTGATAACTCTGCCCTACACCACTCTGCTTCCCATACAAAAGATACAAAAAATAAACACAGGAAAATTCTGCTGGTAAAGCATTTACAACTCGGTGGAACCAGGAAAGGCCTCCAGGAGGAAGGGTCATTTAAGCTAAAGTTTAGGAAAGCAAACTGGATATACGGATCTGAGAATTGTCTGTGTAGAGCTGATAAGTGAACCTATGAGAGCCAAGGAGTTCAGAAAGAGAACATAGAAAGACAAGCCTCAAGGATACTACAGTTGGGGGATGAGATATTGCTGATGGCCTAACAAAGGAAACTGAGAAAGAACTGTCAAACAGGTAGAAAAACCAAGAGAACAGTATCATCAACATCCAGAGAAGAAAGAGAATTCAGTAAAAAAGGGTAATCAACAGTTTTCAATGCTGCAGAGGGGTCAAGAAGAGTGAGGAATAAGAAATACACACCAGCTTTATCAGGTAAGAGAACAATGGCCACTTTGGAGTCAAGGCAGTCAGAAAAAATCAGGCATTTTTTTTTTCTAGAAATATGGCTGAGAAAGGAAGGAGAGATATAGGAGGCCAGTTTGAGGGTACAGTAGTGTGAAGTAAGGTTTGTTTGGTTGTTTTTTTTAATTGCAGGGTAGGGATAGAGGAAAGCGAGTGGATATGCCAATAGATAAAGAGGGAAATTAAAGATTAGAGAAAGAGGAAGGCAGACTGTGGCAATAATCAGTTGGAGAAGATAGGAGTGGACAATCAAGAGTAAGAAATGTGAGATAAACAGAATAAAGAGGAAGGTTCCAGCAAATAGCCTTTATATATAATCTCAGCATGGCATTAGGTAAGGTTCTCTTAGCAGGTAGAAAAACTTTATGGTACAAGTAGCCTGAGGAGATGAAAGGAGATTTGGAATAGATGGAGGGGTAAAGGGATGGCCTTACTGCTGTGAAGTTGAGATGAGATAATGGAGATTTGTAGCAGACCTAGTTAGCAAGGGTGAAAAGGCTTGAGATATATATAGCCCCAGACTTGAACGAGATCTTCCTGACTCCAGAGCCTCCCTCTACAAAGGGAACACCCACATTGAGGGGTAAGACATGGAGGACGCACCAGCTAAGGAGATACAAGAGGAGCAGCTAGAGAGTTATAAGAAGCAGAAGGCAGGAGTACAGATAGGGAAAGCTGGAGGATTAGAGAGGGCTGGGGTTGAAAGATGCCTGCGGTCACAATCTGCTGGAAAAGACAGGAGAGAACCAGGACCCAGCTCCATCCTCTGCCCTAGAGCCATAAAAGAAGGTAGTGCTAAGAAATACATTTTTTAAAATATCATCTGTCACCTACAATTTGGCTAGAGTTACTCTCAGGGGAACTTATCCAATGATCAATGAGGTGAAACATTACTATACAAAAGGAATAATAATCTTGATCACCTCACTATAAATAAAACCAGAAGAAAGAAGGAACTTGTAGTGAAGAAGAAGAATGGCTCACAGGTATATCTTTTTTTATTTTTGCTTTTTGGAGGGGCAACTGGGGTTAAGTGACTTAGCCAAGGTCACATGGCTAGTAAGTGTTAAGTGTCTGAGTGCAAATCTGAACTCAGGTTCTCCAGACTCTTGGGCTGGTCCTCTATTCACTGAGCCACCTAGCCACCCTTCACAGGTATATCTTGGCAAGGCAAAGAAAGGAATTGGTGGAACTCGCTTTATTGTATGCCCGAAGGCCATAAGAAACATAATTTCAAGGGACATTTGGTCATCTCCTACTGCAATGCTCATGATCACAAAAGGCCACCAAAAAAGTAATGGTAGCTTATGTAGTAACAAAGGTTATAAAAAATGTAGGTTCATCTAAGTTTTACCATAAATGCTCCAACAGAACCACTTTACCTTCCATCAATTCCTGAAAAGTAGCCAAGATAGCAGTGGAAACATTAAGACCATTCAGTTTTGATTTACTAATGTCAAGACAGAACAAGAAGAGCTTTTTTACTTGCCCAGCAGAGTGATTTCTCATATCTTGGGAATTTAAACAAAATGATGAAGTTTCACTGTAAAAGGCCAATTTGGGAGGAGGGAGAAAGCTGTTCTCTGTACTCGGAATTCTTTCCTGCTCCCTATGCCACACCATAATGATAGAATTGCTTTTCAAACTGACACAAAGCATCAGCCAAAAAGAGGCTAAAAGTTGGACACATTTTTTTGTTTTCTATTTTTGTTTCATGTCTTTCATGAAAGCAATGTAAATGTTTGGGCTAAAAAGCCTAGTACTACACACCAACACAATAGAGAAGTCAAGATGATTAGGGTACAGCTCCCTATTCTTACATAAGGAATAGGTTAGGATGGGATTAGGAGGAATGGGAGCTCTTAGAAAGGTTAACATTTAGCACTTATTGGATACTCCTACAGAGCAGGGAAGGGATTAAACCAAATCCTTTAACTAAATGCCTAACTTAAGAGACCAGTGTGTACAAAGATTAAAAACTGTTATTGGCTCTTTCCAAAATCTCAGTTTCAAGCCACTGAAACAATTTCCTTTCTTTTCAAGATCTTCCAAGCTAGGTTTTTAAAAAATGGTGACTAAAGTCACCAAGGACCGGGATACTTGTTCTACAAATCAGAAGGCAACCTAAGACTCATCCCTCAAAATAAATTTCTTAACGATGCCTGGGACCATTGAGGGGGTTTCTCTTGGCTCTTTTGGAATGTCCTTCTGGGAACACTATCTTCAAGAACTGATGATTCAAAGGAAGAATGTCAGAACTGAACATATGATGAGGAATGAGAGCTGCTGAAAGAATCTTTCTTTCCTTTCACTCTTCCAGTCTTACTTGATACATACCTGAAATACTCAAAGTGAATGGGGAAAGTGGAATACTTTTTCATTTCTATTTTGGTTTGGGGAACGAATTACATCCATAAGAACTTTAAATTAAGATCCATAGTTGCTTGAGAATATAAACAATTAAAAAAATCAATTCACTACTGAAACACAGCTGGCTATTCTGAGTTTCTATTTTAATGATCAACATGGGAAGAACAGATTTAACTTAGTCAAAAGAAAGGGGATAATGGAGAACTACTGATGATTATGTCAAGTTGTGCTACACTTAACTCATGGTGGAAATTGATGATTTCAACAAATTGAAAAAGAGAAAGCTTACCTGTGATATAAATACCCATTTGAAGAGTAACTTTCCTATAATAAATTTGACCGAGGCCATTATCTTATTTGATTGTGCAGACAGTTTGGAAAAAAGACGGTTTGGTGGCATCACTGACACTAATATTATTAAAACTCTAAATCAGCGAAGAACTAGATTCAATCAAATTCAATAAACATTTAAGTATCAACTAATTGTATTGTGCTAGATAGATACACTGCTGTAATGTTACAGATTTATACAAAAACACAGCAATATCTACCCTCAAGGAACTTGTTTATATTCTACTAGATACTAATGGTAAAAGTTTAAGATAAATGAATAATCCAACAGAAATTTTGAGCCATAGTAAAGTGCAAATTCCCAGAACATAATTTAAAAAAGGCCTATTTCTTGTGAAAACTAACTTGTAAACATCAAAAACAATCATCTTCTATTTGGTTTTTCATCTGAAATGAAGAATCTCTAAGGTGCCCCTTACTGTTTAATACAAGGCATTCACTCAAAATCAATTTAAATATAATGCCTCAAGTCACAAGTACCACACTTCTGTCAGCACCATCATTGTCTTTGGGCTCTCAGTTTGAAGATTCATTAAGTATAGAAAAGCTAGAGTATGCTTTATTTATTTACTATAAAATGCATTCTTTTAGTGGAATATTTTCTAATTTATAGGAACTCTCTGACTGCAAGTGCTCAGTCCCTGTACTTACATTCCATATTTACCTGAGCTATAGATAAAGTCTACAACAGCATTTTAAAACAGCAAAGAATCACTCACAAATGAAGCACTAAATGTTAAAACACAGAATATATATCTTGTCTGTCATCTCACAGCAAATTTAATTTTTTGGAGGGGGCAATTGGGGTTAAGTGACTTGCCCAAGGTCACATGGTTAGTAAGTGCTAAGTGTCTGAGGTCGGATTTGAACTCGGGTCCTTCTGACTCCAGGGCTGGTGCTCTATTCACTCTGCCACCTAGCTGCCCCATCACAGCAAGTTTTACAAGTGAGAAAGCATATATACCCAACTTCACTTCCCAGGCAGTTCTTTCATGCCTTTACTTTGAATCAAATAATGGGGAAATGCAACTATAAATTGTATTTGTACCAGCAGATTCTGGAAGAGATAAGTTCTTCTTGATTATTCTATTATTTGTGTTATTCAGTTCTCAATAAAAGGACGCATTTTTTCCAGCTAAAATTTCAACAGAAAAATAACTCTTTTCCATTAAAGACATTCGAAGTGTGAGTAGCATTATCACTTGTTTTAAAAGAACATACCTAAAAGTGCAGTGAGTTTGGGAAGAAGTCCAACTTGTACCATCTTGTTTCTCAGTCCTGTATCAAAGGACAGATTTAACAAAAGTCTTAGGGTGATATTTAAGAGATCTTCATGTTCACAAGGTACCATTTTCACCAATTTTTCGACGATGTCCATTTCTACCTATAAAAAATAGGACAAGTAAAACTGAAATCAATTCAAAGCAATCAATGAAACCAATTTTTCTTTGTCTATGATAATCTGTATATTTCATATGAAAATATATGCATTATATATATATACATATATATATATATATATATATATATATTTCAGATCAAAAGATCCTCCCTTAAAACAAAAGATCCTTATTTTTCAACATTGACATTTTCCTAGTGATTCAATAGTGCTGAGGATCATGGAACACAGAGAAACTCAGGGCTGGAAGAGGAATGTCTATAAAATACTTTGGTCATCCATCTTTTGCTTAATGAAATCCAAAAAGGGAGAAGCCACTATTTCTAGGGGCAGCAAATTTCATTCTGGGATAGCTGTAATTGGTTAAAAAAGTTTAAAAAGTTCTCCTTACACAAGTCCTAAATTTACCTCTTTACAGCTTCCACCCATTGCTTCCAGTTCTGACTTAATGTGATCAAACTGAACAAATATAACCCCCTATTCACAAGATAGCCATTCATATATATGAAGACAGCTATGGTTGAACATATCCCCCGCCTTTCCAAGACTTCTCTGCTAAATATCCCCAACTTCTTCAGCCTAGACACTACACATTCCTCTTCATTCAGTCCAAGATTACATTAGGTTTCATGGTTGTTATATGATGCTGTTGACTCATACTGTGCTTCCAGATCACTTCAGGATCTTTTTCAAAAAAAACTGCTAGATAGTAGTTCCTGGTACCCAAACACCACAGTTTACAAAGAATCATAAATTATAGGCTACTCAAGGGACACAGGAACTAAATGAAAGATGGGTTCAAATGTATTGTCGCACATCACCAATGATAATAATTTGTGTACAAGATATGGTATAAAAGAAATATCCAAGGACATTTATGACTAGAAAAGGAGTTAGGTTAATCATTTAGCACACAAAACCAATATAGCTAAAATTAGAAGGAAAACAGAAAACTGGAAAAAATTTTAAAGCAACTTTATCTCTTAAAGTCCCCATTTTTCAACTATATAGGAAACTAGGCCAAATGTATTAAAATAAGAACCATTCCTCAACTGAGGACCAAAGGATATGAAGAGTTTTCAGAAGGAGAAATCAAAGCTATCATCACATGAAAAAGTGTTCTAAATCACTATTGATTAAAAAATGCAAATTAAAATAACTCTGAGATACCATCTCACACTTATCAGACTGGGTAACATGGGAGAAAAGGAAAATGACAAAAACTATAGGAGATGTGCAAAAATTGGGACACTAATGAACTGTTGGTGGAACTGTGAACTGGTCTAACCATTCTGGAGAACAATCTGGAATTACATCCAAAGAGTTATAAAACTGTGCATTGCATATCCTTTCTAAGTGGTCTGTATCCCAAAGAGATTGAAGAAAAGTGAAAAGGATCTATACGTATAAAAATATTTATAGCAGTTTCTTTTTAAGAATTAGAAACCGAGGAGATTCTCATCAGTTGGAGAATGGTTGAACAAGCTATGATATATGATTGCAATCGAATACTTGTGCTATAAAGAATGATGGGCAAGACAATTTTAGAAAAATCTGGAAAGACTTATATGAATTCATGCAAAGTAAAGTGAGCAGAACCAGGAGAATATTGTATACAGTAATAGTGATATTATAAGGATCTTCAATCATGAAAGACTTATTTATTCTGATCAAGACAATGATCCAAGACAATTCCAAAGGACTCATAATAAAAAATGATATATACCTTCTGAGAGTGAACTAATGAACTCTGAATGCAAATTGAAGCATATATTTTTTACTTTATTTTTCTGGGGGGGTTTTGTCTGTGTTTTCTTTTGTAACATGTCTAATGTGGAATTATGTTTTGCACAATTTCACATGTTTAACTTATATTACTTGCCTTCTCAATGGGTGGGGAATGGGCAGGAGGGGGGAAGAGAATTTGGAACTCAAATTAAAAAAAAAAGAATGTTAAAATATTTTTTACATGTAATCGAGAAATAATAAAATAAATAAAACAGATTAAAAAGAATTCTCCTTCTAGTGCCCAGATTGAGGAATAGCGGACAAATTATGATACATGAACATTATGAAATGCTACTGCACCATGTGAAATTACGAAGGAATAGGTTTGGAGAAACCTGGGAAGACTTGTATGAACTGGTGCATAATGAAGAGGGCAGAACCAGAAGAACTATATATGTAGCCAGTCACAATTCCAGAGGGCTGAAGATGACTGTGTACCAACTTCTTGGCTACTATGATGGAGTTGGCTTTCTGGTGTTTGAACAAATGTTTTGGTTCTGTCTTCCATGTGGAGTCTCTGTTACATTTCGTGATTCAGAACTATGCCAGCATATTCATAGCCACCATGGGTGCTGTGAATATTGCATTAGTGTCATATTTGGCAATGACGATGGGACCACAGAATATCACACCTCTATTTGGAGGTAGGAGGGCATTAGAGAGAGAGATGGATATCCCAAGATGGATTTACCTTATTCCTCCCTAGCAAGAGAATGGGCTAAAAACAATGGGCTCTGTGAAAAGTGGGAATCGAGGCTATGGAAGGGAGAATCCAGACATTTGGAAAGATGTTTGCCAGGAATACCAATAGAAACAGGAAAATAACTGGCAAGTGTGTGTAACAGAGGCTGGGACTTGCTAACAATTATTGTCTTATGTGTAAAAGCAGAAATAAGCTTATGGAGGAGAGAGCTCAGATGGAAAGGGAGTTGGCTGGTTTGCATGAGCATTTTTCTGTGCCATAGCATTCAGGCTCTCCTTTTGAAGAGCAAAATGGAGGGTCTCAGGTGGTAGAAGAACAAGTTACTGTTCATGTATCTAAAAGGAAGCAAAAAACTTCAAAAGGAATGTGCATGCAGCTTTTGTACAGGCTGGGCATAGCTGCTCCAACAACTGCCAGGAGAATGCATGAGAGGAGAATGAAACAAAGTTATATGAGGAGGCTTCTGATGCTGAAGCTCATCCAATACTAAGAAGAAAGCAGGAGAACCAAGGAAGCCACACAGTGTTTATGGAGATAATTGAGGATTTTACTCAGCAGGAGTTCACTGATATATTAAGTCAATTAACCCAAAGGATGGGAGAATCATTAATGTCCTTGATGGTGAGAATCACTGATGAAGGGGCTGGAGGAGAATCAGTAAATAGCGTGGATTTGCTTGAAATTCATAGATACTATTCAGAATCATTTTGTAAAGCAAGCTTTTAGAGATTACCATATACAAGGAGGTAACCATGCAACTAATCTGTTAGCTTTAGCTGCAGAGGGATGCAAAAATCAATATCCTACTGACTCTATGCAGCCTGGTGGAAATAGACCCTGGTATTCACTTAGAGACTGTATGAGAAAGTTAAAGGAGGAGATAATGAAGACTAAAGTTATGATCAGAAATGCAGACATGTACTGCTATCCCCTCTTAGCAGTTCTTCATAGAAATATCATAAGCGAAGACAGCTTTCCTACTTATAAGCACCTAATTCTGATTCTACTAATTGGGGAAATAGGGCACCCTCTTTTGGAGGTGCTGGACAAGATTTCACAGTTAAGTGACTTAGGGGAATGGAGAAAAGATAAATTTCCTTCTTGAGAGAAGAGTAAATAGGCAGCAGATTCAAAGTCAATAGATTGACAAGAAAAGAATTGTCTACTGCTCTATTAAGAGCACGGATAGATTTTAGATGAATAGATGGTATTACAACTAATGAGCTATATAAAATGTATCATGTATCGAGAAAAGGTACTTAATATTAGATTAAATAGGAAAGTAGGAACCACCCTTACAGATCCTCCTGAATCATTGTATCTAAGTTTGTCACACCTTCAGGGAGAATAGGAAATAGGCCAAGTCCCAGCCCAGATTACAGAAATACACTGAAGAGATTACAGACCACATATTGGTTTAACCATATATTGGAAGAATGGATCAGCAATTGTAGCTAGGGCATTAACAGATACTGGAGTGGAGGCCTCCCTTATCTATGGAAACCCTGATAAGTTTAAATACGGAACTCCTATTACCATTACAGGACTGGGAGGAGTTGAAATATCAGTCAGACAAGTTAAACTAACAAAGCAAATTGGACAATTACCTAAGAAAGAATATGCTGGGGTAATTGTACCCATTCCTGAATACATCACTGGAATAGATATATTGAGAGATATGTCTCTAAATTTACCTGAGGGGAGATACCAATTTGCAGTAATGAAGATAGGAATTAATACAGTTATAGTGGGAAAAATAAAACTGAACCCAATCACTTTACTTGAACCTTCTGAAGTAATTACTTTAAAGCAGTATTGTATGCCAGGTGGACAATATGAAATTACCAATACTATAAAGGAACATATTGAGGCAGGAGTGTTAGTCCCTACAACCACTTGATGGAATGATCCTTTCTGGCCAGTATGAAAATCAGATGGGACTTGGAGAATGACAGTGGATTACAGACAATTAAATAAGGTGATTTCCCCCTTGTATACTGCTCTTTCAGATACTGTTAACTTAATAGAAAGGATCCAGAAATATGATGGGGCTTGGTATGCAGTTAGTGATTTAGTCAATGCTTTCTTTACTATCCCAATAGATTCTAAACAATGGGGTTAGTTTGTTTTCACTTGGCAGGGCAGACAATATACTTTCACCCGCTTGCCACAAGCAGATCTGCTTAGCCCCACTATCTGTCATAGGATTGTGGCTGAACATTTGGATGAATTAGAGTTACCTGGTGTACAGTTTACCCACTCCACACATGATATTATGATACAGGGAAAAGATGTAAAAGAAATGGAGAAGAGTTTGACTCTTTTAATTGAGCATATGAAAAGCAAAGAGTAAGAAATTAATCTTGCAAAGATCCAAGGGCCAGATCAAACTGGAAAATTTTGAGGTATACAATGGAATAAGAGACTGTGAGAGATTCTTCCACAAGTCTGACAAAAGATTCAGGATTTTCCTATCCCTACCGATAAGAAAGAAGCCCAAAAGTTTATAGGATTGTTTGGATATTGGAGGCACCACATTCCACATCTAGGACAGATTTTGAAACCCTGTTACTAGGAAAAAATGTTGATTTGACTGGGGACTTGAGCAGAGTAAAGCTTTTGAAGAAGCAAAAGCTGCTGTACAGTTGGCCCTAGATTTATGGCCTATGCAAAGTGGCCCAGTGAAATTACAAGTGACTGTACAAGATGAATATGCAAACTGGAAATTATGGCAAAAACAACAAAGCCAAAATGTACCCTTAGGATTTTGGTCTAGGAAACTCCCTTTATCTGGAGTTCAATATACCCCTTTAGAAAAGCAGTTGTTAAGCTGCATATTGGGCTTTGGTAGAGTCTGAACAATTGACTGTGGGACATGGCGCAGTATCAAAGCCTGGAATTCCAATTATGACGTGGGTTATGAGTACCCCAGCTTCCCACAGAATTGTAAATGCACAAGGGGCCAGCATAATTAAATGGAAATTGTGTATTCAAAATAGAGTTAAAACAGGCAAAAGTGGAGTTTCTGCTTTACATGAATCTATAGCAAACATAGATACTGAGGGAAATGATATATCCCCTGAACCAAAGCAACAGTTGGTACAGTCCTTGGTAAAACGGAATGACAGACATGATGGATTAACTGAAGAATAAAAGAAACATGCATGGTTTACTGATGGGACAGCAAAATATTTGGGCCATAAAAGACTCTGGAAACAGTAGCCTATAACCCATGTACTAGGTGAACTTTGGAAAGTACTGGGACAGATGGAAGTCGTCAATATGCTGAACTTATGGCAGTACATCAAGCAATTAGAACAAGCAGAACAGTGTCATATATTTACTGTTTCACAGGTGGTAGCTAATGGGTTAGCTAATGGATACCCACGTGGAAAAATCAAAATTGGGAAATTCATGGTAAACAAGTCTGGGGCAAAAAATTATGGGAAGATATATGGACATGTATTTGGTAACTAATTTGTCAGATTTTTTTTTTTTTGCCTTTTCAGAGGGCAATTGGGGTTAAGTAACTTGCCCAAGGTTACACGGCTAGTTTTTTTTTTTTTTTTGTATGGGTGTTAAGTGTCTGAGGCCGGAACTGAGCTTGGGTCCTCCTGACTCTGGGGCCAGCTCTTTACTCACTATGCCACCTAGCCACCCCTAATTTGTCCATTTTTCATGTAGATGCTCACATGGTCCTCACCACACCAGAACATGAGTACAATGCACATGCTGATTGACTAGTAAAGATTGCTACTCAACATATTGTTTCTACTCTGACACCAACTGATGATACAATACTAGCAATATGGGTCCATTAAATGGCTGGCCATTTAGGGGTCCAGGCCACACACTGGTAGGCACAAGACTGAGGTATTAGTATCTCACATTCATTGATAAAACAGGTAGCACAGGAATGTCAAATATGTCAACTGGAAAAGGAACAAACTGTTCCTTGGGTAGTAACTGGAAAGATAGCAGGGGAAAAGTCACAGTTCAAATTTGGTAAATAGATTATATTGGACCCCTACCACAAGATAAAGGATGCAAATTTATATGTACTTGAGTTGATACCTATTCAGGTGTACTCGTGGCTTGTCCTTATAAGAATGCAACCCAGAGAAACACCTGTAAAACTCTAGATCTCCTAAGTCTATACTATGGAACTTCAATGTTAGATTCAAAGTGACAAGGGGTCATACTTCAAAGGTAATGAAATGAAGAGATATTGTATATTAAACAATATAGAATGGATATATCATATTCCATATTATCCACAAGCATTTGGGTTAATTGAAAGAATGAATGGCTTATTGAAAGAAGAGTTAAGGATGTTAAGTTCTAATAATTTGTATCAACATTGGAATGACATTTGCTCATGGCCTTATATAATTTGAATAATAGACCATTGGGAGGAAGTACACCTCTAGCCAGAATGATGACCCCAAATCTGCAAATTAGAAAATAACAAACACATAAGATTCCAAATATTGAGTACTGGATTGTGAGACCAGATGTCCCAGGACTGTATCTAGAAACACCTGATTTGGCAGGATATGATTTGCATTGTTTAGAGGACTTTTGGTTGGACAGAAAAGAAATAAGAAAAATCTTCACTGGAATATGTATAAGAACCCCTAGAAATAATTTTGGACAGATATTTCCAAAATTAGGATTATCAGCCTGAGGAATACATGTATTGGCTGGAGTAATAGACTCTAGTTATCAAGGAGAAATTGTTGTGACATTCCAAAATTTAGGTGAAGAACCTATACAGTTTTATAAAAATAATAGTTCAAGTGATTATTATTCTTTGTGAAATAATACCATTTGTAAAAAATTGACCCTCCTTATGAAATAGCTAGAAGAGGAACTGAAAGGTTTGGTTCTAATGATAGAATAAAATTGGGAGCTAAAGTATGGATCAAACAGAAGCCAGGTGATATTCCAAAAATTGAGGAAATTATAGCACATGGGAAGGATAACATTGTAACTGCTGTTTATTCAGGAGAAGATGATTACCAAATTGTACCCTTAACTCATATATTCTACCATGAATGAGGGTATAATAGTGATCTAGAAGCTCCAGAAGCACCACTGACCCTATTTCTAGTTATTGTTTCCTTGTTTCTTCTTGGCTTTTGTCTGTTTACCTTGCTTGTTATATTTTTTTTCCTTCAGACTTTGTACTGTCTACCTGTAGATACCTGATGACTTAAGCTGGATATCACTCCCTGTCCACAACTGTGATGTGTCACCCCTGGACCTAGAATCAACCACACTTCAGATGCCGGCTAAAGACCTCTTGGGATAGGGATAGCTCTATATCCCATTTCAGCAGGAAGTAGCCATAGAAGAAGAGACCTTCACCTCCTACCCCAAGATTTGGGGTCCTATTTGCTCAAGGGGGAATGATGGGGTGCTTGTGGTCAAGTCCCACCATAAGATGTTGTTTTCTAAGTTTATTGCGAGTTATCCCTATTATACTGTTGTAGAGTTCTGTTGATACCAGTTACCCCTAAATTCCCATTGACCCATGTAAGGGACATAAAAGATCTTGGGGCTGAATGTAATGGTGATGATAATTTGAAGATCTTTCCTGCCCCTTAATAGGCCCAAGGGAATCTGAAGCCCTTCTCTGCCCTTAATAGACCAAACGTAATCCCATAGAGCCCACAGTGGGAGGAGCTTGCTGAAAGGGTGGAACAGGAAAGAGCAGAGCAGGAGCAGAGATGTGAGAAGGCAGAATTGAGGCAGAACAGCTAGCATGAGTGAGGGGCATTTTTGCTTAAGGGAACCTGTTTTGTTTTGAAGGCCCAATGGAAAGAAGGCTTAGGGACGTTGGTGCTCACTGCATTAGTAATATGTACCAACTTCTTGGTTGCTATGATGGATTTTGCTTTTGGCTTTCTGGCATTTGAATAAATGTTTTGGTTCTTACATGTGGAGAGTCTGTTACATTTTGCAATTCAGCACATTAATAGCTGCCGTGGGCACTGTGAATATTGCATTGGCAATATAATGATCTGTGCCACTCATCTCCTAACAGAGAGGTGATGAAACATGAATTTTTTTTCCCAGAAATGGATAATGCAGGAATTTGTTTTCATTATGAATATTCATTACAAGGAATTTCTTTTTCTTTTCTTTTGAATTAGAAATTGGGCAGGGGAGAAAATAAATCCTTTGTTAATTAAAAAAAAATATTCTCTCCCTATGCACTGATGTGAAAGGTATCTTATTCCCTATTTTTCACAGTATGAATTTTAATATTTAGGCCACAAGTACATCATGAGCTTATGATATTTGTTGTCTGACTATCTTTTGCCTCTTTTTGAATTCCCAGTGCTTAGTACAGTGTCTGCCATATAGTGAGCATTTAATACATGTTTATTGATTGATTTACTGAGATGTTAGTAGAAACCTAATTTCTGACAAACTGCTTTCTAGTTTTCTTGGTAGTTCTTGCCAAATAGGGAGTTCTTTCCCCAATTAATTTATATTCTAAGGTTATCAAACACTGGGTTATTAATTTTTTTTCTGATTCTTCTTTATAGAGTATCTTTCACTGATCTACTTTTCTGTTTTCAACCAGGATCAAATATCGTTAATGATTACTGATTTATAATGTAGTTTGAAGTCTGAAATGCTATAGGTAACATACTTTGTAAGAGGGGTTGTTTAGATGTCTCTTGGGAAATATCTCTTGAATCAAAACAAACTATCAATAGTTTGTTGTTGTTTTTGGTCAAGCAATAGGGGTTGACTTGCCCAGGGTCACACAGTTACCGTGTTTCCCCGATAATAAGACACTGTCTTATTAAATTTTTTTGGAAAGAAAAACACCAGAGGGCTTATTTTCAGGGGAGGGCTTATGTTGTCCTGCCTCAGCTCTCTTCTGTGGCACTGCTCTCAATGGCGCCAGCAAGCAAATCACTGGGGAAGAACAGGATGACGCGCTCACTGCTGCAGCTCTGATTGGATGCAGCTCGGAGCGCGGCGTGCGTTTGGGGGGGGAGACAGTGCATACAGAGGTACCGTAATGTAGTGCGTAGCGCAGGGGATCACCTTCACTACAGTAGCAATCTCAATAGGGCTTATTTTCGGGGGAGGGCTTATTTTAGAGGAATCTTACACAGTAAGGGGAGGGCTTATTTTCGGGGAAACATGGTTGTAAGTGTCAAGTGTCTGAGACCACATTTGAACTTTAGTCCTCCTGACTCCAGGGCTGATGTTCTAACCACTGTTTCACCTAGCTGCCCAATCGATAATTTTTTTAAAGCATGAGATTTTATATGAGTGAATTAATGAGCTAGTTAGGTACAGAATCAAGTCAAAACCTTTTACATTACATACCGTGTTTCCCCGATAATAAGACACTGTCTTATTATTTTTTTTGGACAGAAAAACACCAGAGAGCTTATTTTCAGGGGAGGGCTTATTTTAATGAACATTGACAGCAATTTTAATAAACAGGTAAATGTGAACAAAAAAATGTACCTTTTATTCAATAAGCAAATCACTGGGGAAGAACAGGATGACACGCTCACTGCTGCAGCTCTGATTGGATGCAGCTCGGAGCGCAGCGTGCGTTTCACCCAGGGGGGGATGGTGCATACAGAGGGTACCGTAATGTAGTGTGTAGTGCAGGGGATCACCTTCACTACAGTAGCAATCTCAATAGGGCTTATTTT
>NW_027185876.1:23321845-23327704 GCF_028583685.1 Petaurus breviceps papuanus
GATGGTAAAAAGACTAAGATATGGGGGCGGCTAGGTGGAGCAGTGAGTAAGAGTGCCAGCCCCAGAGTCAGGAAGACCTGGGATTGATTCTGGCCTCAGATACTTAACACCCACACAAAGAAACTGGCTATGTAACCTTGGGCAAGTTACTTAACCCCAATTGCTTTAAAAAAAAAAGAATAAAATATGGAATAATAAATTTAAAAATTAATTAATAAAGGATACCCATTACCACCATGACAATGTTACACATAGAATACTAGCTTTAGAAGTAAGACATGAAAAATCTAAATAAAAAAGAAAAAAATGATCACTTTTTTGCAGATAAAATGATTTCTCTAGAAAATCCTAGAGTCAAACAAAAAATTAAATGAAACAATATTATCAGGAAAGTTGCAAAATATAAAATAAATTCATACAAATCATTACTTTTCCTGTGTTATCAAAAAAACTAAGCCAGGAGAAACAGAAAGAGAAACTCCACTCAAAATAACTACAAAATATCTGGGTGTATATTTACCAAGATATATCCAAGTACCCTATGAATCTAATAATAAAACGTTATTTAAAGAAATATAGACCTAAATGATTGGTAAAAAAACAACTGCTCACAAGTAGATTTATAATAAAATGGCAATACTATCTAAATTAATTAATTAATTTAGTGTTGTATTAATCATACTTTCAAAGGACTTATAAAGTGCTAGGAAAATAATAATGAAAATATGAATGAAAAATAAAAATTGAATGAAAACAAAATGTCAAGAATCTCAAGAATAATAATGAAAAAAAGAAGAAAGGAAGATCCATTAGCATCAAATGTTAAAATGATACTACAAAGTAGTGACTGTTAAAATGATATGGCACTGGTTAAAAAATAGTTTTATCAGTAGAACAGATTATATACCCTGCACACAGATTATACCCTGCACACAGAAGCAGATAAAACCAGTAGAATAGTGTTCAATAAACTAAAGACCCCCACTTACTGAAAGGACTCATTATTTGACAAAAACTACTTGTAAAAACTGAAAAAACAACTACTGGATATAAATTAAGTTTAGACTAATACCTCATACCATATATCAAGGGAAGTTCCAAATGTATATATGACCTGGATATAAAAGGTCATATCATAAATAAATTAGAGGAGTAAGGAAGGCATTACCTTTCACTTCTGTGGACAGAGGCTAAACAAGTGATAGAAAGGATCACAGAAAATGAAAGGAATAATTTTGAATATAAAAATCAAAAAAGGTTTTGTATAAACAAGTCTGATGTAATTAGAATTAATTAGAACAGAAATATTTAACTGAGAACAAATCTTACAGCAAGCTTTTCTTATAAAGGACTCATATCTAAGAGATATAACAAACAACTCAAATTTTTAAAATTAATCCATTCCCCAATAGAAAAACATCAATGTTTTCAACAGATACAATCTAAACTATCAACAAATGTATGAAAGACATTATCTAAATTGATAATAATTATAGAAAAGCAAATTAAAGTAACTTTGAGGCTCCAACTCATTCCCAACAGAATGGTAAAGCTATAAGATGAAAAATACTGGAAGACCTGTGAGAAAAGAGGCACACTAATGCACTGTTGGTAGAGGTGTGACTTGTTCTGTAAAGGAATTCAATACTATGTCCCCAAAGTGGTAAATCTGAAAACTATGTATACTCACTGATCTATCTACACCACTTTTAGGTTTATACCCTACCCCATTCCAAAGAGATTAAAAAAAGAAGAAATGGATCTACATATACAAAACTATTTATAACAACTATTTTCCTAGTAGCTGAAAACTGAAAAGAAAGTGGCAGGGGTTATCCCAATGGAGAATGCCTAAATGAATATAATGGGATATTGTCAGAAGAAACGATGAAATGGACAGTTTCAAAACCAGGAAGATGTCCATGACAACAGCAAAGTAAGCAGAACAGTGTCTGGCACACAGGAGGCACAATAAATGCTATTTGACTTGGCAATTTATTTCACAGCAATAGTGTAAATAAAAACAGCTTTGAAAGACTAGAAAATGAAATGTAATAAACAAACACAAGTCCAAAAGACTGAAGATGAAAAAAAACAAGCCACTCAGTTCCTGCCAGAGAAGTGAACAACTTAAAATGCCATAAGACATATTTTTGGATGTGGACAATGTAGAAATTTGATTTGCTGGACCATGAATATTTGTAATAAGGGTTTCTTTCTTTTAATTAAATTAATTGGGAGAAAGAAGTGAGAAGGACAGATTATAAATTCATGTAAAAATAAAATAATTTTTAAAAGTAGTACACTGGTTCTATTCTGAGGGTTTTAAGAGGGTAAAGAGAAGGAAAGGCAAAAGGAAACCACTATTATAGAAAAGAGGAACGGGAGAGAACTGGCTATTTATAACAATTGGCTTGAATGGGAGGAAAAGTATTACAAACATGAAACATGGAGTGGGGGAAGCCAGCATCAGATGAACTGTACTCTTACCTAAAACGAACAAAGGAGGATTGAACATACATATATAAAGTTTGGTATAAAAATACATCAAACACAACAGGGAATCAAGTAGTGATGGGGAGAAAGAAATTAAAAGAGAGAATACTACAGGGGAAGGAATAGCCCCAAACAAAACATATTTCACTATTCTGAAAGAGTGATTTAAAAAGAAAACAAATAAATAACAAGAATCTAAGGAAGTGAATTTCAATTGGGGATTGACTGACTAAATTGTGGTTTATGAATGTAATAGATTATTATTACATGATAATAAATGATGAAAAATATTTCAGAAAATCTGGAGTAGGATGAATTGATATATAACAAAGTGAGCTAAACCAGAAGAAAAACTTACACAAGGACAACAATATTGTAAAGAAAAACAAGTCTTAAGAGCAAACAACAAAATGAACTGTATCTCGAGGAGGCCTAACATGAAACATGTTATTCACTTCAGGGCAGGGAGGTAAGAGACTCAAGATGCAAGACAGATATCTTTGGAAATGGTTATTGTGTAGATTTTTTTTGCCTGACTATGCTTTTTTGTTATAAATGTTTTTTTCCCCTTTCTCAAGGTTTTGTTTTGTTTTTTTAATTGTGCAGGAAGGTTGGAAGGGAGAAAATGTTAGCAATATTAATTCCAAAAACAAAAGACTAATGAAACTTTTTTATAATTGTATGAAAGAGATCAGAAGGGACTGCAGAAGAAAGCACAGACAAGCAAAACAGTTTCTTAAAGTAATGTGTGGATTTTATCATAACTTAAAAAAAAACAGTATGAACTGGAGATTGAAGTTTCAGATATAATCCTCCTTTTGTGTTATATCTATGGAAATGATCTTTTTTTGTGTTTATGTTCAAAATAAAATAAAAAACCATATAGCAAACAATAATTATTTTAAAAAACTATTTGTACACATACATATTTATTTCCCATTAATTGCAAATGCATGCATATTTAATTTGTGCATGTATTTATAAAAGCACAAATTTGTTATGGGTATGAATGTAAGGATGTGTATATATATATATACATATATATATACACACACACACACACATTTAAGAATATACATATGCTTATGTTATCTATCTGGACATTTTGGAATTAAAACCCTTTGTGTTATTCCATAATTGGGCACTAAATAAGTAGTCATATGTCAACTATTGTTCATAATTCTTTAATTGTTCCTCTCTGCTCAACTGAGACTCTATTTTCTTTTTTTTTTTCTTTTTTGCCTTTTTCGAAGGCAATTGGGGTTAAGTAACTTGCCCAAGGTTACACGGCTAGTTTTTTTGTGTGGGTGTTAAGTGTCTGAGGCCTAAACCAAACTCGGGTCCTCCTGACTCCAGGGCCAACGCTTTACTCACTGCACCACCTAGCCGCCTCAAGAGACTCTATTTTGAACAGAAGAAGTCTACGATGGGGAAATTATGCTCTTTTTTCAGTGCTCTATAAAATATATCTTGCTCATCTAAAAAGCTTGATTTATTTGGAAGACTCTCTAATCCAGAATATCTCTAATCCAGAATACCTCTTTCCCTGATGATATCAGATAAATAAGATATTACTATGGTAAGAGAACTAAAATTTAGATAAATGATTTTGCTCTCACAGTTACTACAGTTTTTTTAATAGCAACTTCCAACACAGAACAGTTTAGGAAGTAGGTTCACGACTTACCATATCATTTTTGTTTTCCATAAAAATGCTAAGCTTCTTTAGGAAGGACACCACCAGAATTAGGAGTTCAAAATTATCTCGATCAAGTGCCTTCACTAGCATATGAACTATGTTCTTGTTCCTCATTTTCAGCTCAGTCCGAGTGTCCTCAGCAAGGTTCAAAAGCAAATAAAGAGCAACTAGAAAAGTAAAGTTAACTGGTAAGAGTCACTGGATCAACAAGAGTTTTTCAAAACATAATAATTCTTTGCTATAAACCGAAGTCCTAAGGGGAGATGAGCATTATTTTCAGCCATTTTTATGGGCTAAAAATTAAGGGTAGATAAATCAGAAAAAAATTGTCAAATATGCAGATGTCAAAATAGTAATTGTCAGAAATCTGAGAAACAGAGGCAGGCTATTTATCATGTGTTTTATTACACTAAGGTTGCTATTATGAAGTTAGTTCCAATGAAAAATGTGTCGAACCAAATTTTGTGAAAATCATTTTTTTCTCACACTTAAATTGCTACAATAAGTCAATAAACATTTACTGGAGGTCTTTAGTATAAGACAATTGAAAACTGGTTATTTCATCATAACTTTCAATATATCATTTTAAATATCTGATTAAAATATAACATGCTAAAAGTTAATTCAATTTAGGTCTGTTAAACTCTGATATGAAAATAATCAAAATTAATAAATAGATCTTTTAAAGCTAAGATAATTTATTGATCTCTCATGACCACCTCCTCATTTAAAAAATTCTATTTAAAGCCCAAATTTTGAAAAAAATATGATCAAGGTGCTTCTTGAATGATTAGGACAAATTATTCAACTATTAATATGTTAAGAAAACTACTTAATTAAAATGTTAATGATCAGAGGCTTAAATGATTTTGTAAATTTTGTTATATAACTATACAAATGACTATATAAATGTTATGTGACTATAACAAATTACCTTATTTAAAGGGTAGCTAAGTGGTACAGTGGATAAAGCACCCAGTCTGGAGTCAGGAAGACTTGAATACAAATCCAGCCTCATACAGTTACTAGCTATGTGACTCTGAACAAGTCACCTAACCCTATTTTCCCCCATTTCCTCATCTGTAAAATGAGCTAGAGAAGGAAATGACAAACCACTCCAGTATCTTTGCTAAGAAAAGCCCAAATAGGGTTACTAAGAATTGGACATGACTGAAAATAACTAAACAACAACAATAACATAGGAACTAAAACTTTCAGATTTTAGTGTGTTGATCAAATAAATATTTAGGAGGTAAACCAATAACTATGTACAATATGAAGCAGGACATCTGTCAAAAGAGTATCAGTTCATTCCTGCTAACAGTAACCATCTTCAGATTTTTAGTCTTTTAACAAGGACCCAGAAATTCTAAGTTCCAGGTTCTGTTTATTTTACACTTCAATAAAGTCCAGAAATATGAGAGTACATCTTTTTTTCTTTTTGGAGAGCAATTGGGGTTACTTGCCCAAGGTCACATGGCTAGATTTTATGTTAAGTGTTGGAGGCTGGATTTGAACTCAGGTCCTCCTGACTCCAGGGCCAGTGCTCCATTCACTGCGCCACCTAGCTGCCCCTTTGAGAGTACATCTCTTAAAGCAAAGAAATGCTCTGATCTTTCTATCTATCTATCTATCTATCTATCTATCTATCTATCTATCTATCT
>NW_027185876.1:23327714-23488948 GCF_028583685.1 Petaurus breviceps papuanus
TCTATCTATCTATCTATCTATCTATCTATCTATCTATCTATCTATCTATCTATCTATATGTTTTTGCAATATGGAAAAGTCACTTTTTAAGTTGGAAATCAATTGAAAGGTGTTTAACATTAGGAAAAACATCTCTGAAAAGTTATGTTTGAGATATATGAACTCTAGGTATATATAAATTTTAATATTTAGAGTGCTATATTGATGAAGAGCCAATGGGGGTGACTGAGAAATAGAAAGGGAATGTGATGATTGCTCAAACAACCAACAAATTGGAAATAAACCTGAGGTAAGGACAGGCAATGAGACAGCTTAAATTATATTGAAATTTATAACATTTTCTATTAATTTTAGCTCTGGTTTTTGTAAGACAATGCAAACCAGAACAAATGAATACATCTATATAAAGTTCTTTTTCTTTTTCATAGATTGGGAATCTGTACCTCGTAATAGCTGTTCCTGCTTTACCACCAAACCTTGGTACTTCTTATAGGTTTTTTCATAATCTTTTTTCATAGTTTGGTTTTCAGGGTCTTCTTCAAGTAAAAATATCAAGTTAAGGATCATATTATATTCATAAAAGCAGAGCCCACCTATTGAAAATGCTATCAGCAAAAGTATTCAAAATTGCCACATTCAATCACATATTCCTATACTCAATCACGCAGAACTTTATTCATTAATTTTGGGCAAACACATAACTGTAGAATGTGAGTCCCTTACAGGTAGGGATTATTTCATTTCTGTCTTTACTGCCTCAACACCTTACATGGTGCCTGTAGGTGCTTATTAATTGCTCCTTCAATTAAAATGTATCATTAAAAAGCTACAGAGTGGCCAAAAGCTCACTTAACATAAAATTAAGTAATAACTAGAGACATACAAGATTGGTTAAATACTGCACTACAGACAGGAATATTTACCACAGCTCTCCTTCAAGTTTATTAGAACTTCTGATTTAAATATGATCCAACTTTCAATGTCAAGAGGTCCAGGTCTAATTCTTTGTGAAATGGACCAATTTTGACACCACTTTTAGAATAAGTAGTATTGAGTATATTTTAGCATTGGAAAAGTCATGGGTTGAAAAGGTCTTCTGAACATACAGTACACTATCACTGGCACTCAGAAGTCATACAAAAACATCTCTGCCTATTCCCATAGGGCAATGTGTTTGGATCAGGTTCAAGGAAATAGAATAGAATACATGAGACAATATTTTATTGGTCATAATGGTAAGAAATCCTCAGAAACAATAGTTGATAACCATGAAAAAGTAAACAAGCAAATAAATTCTTGAGGTTTACAGAAGAAATAAAAAAGGATTTTGTCATATTATCAAGAAATGGGACCAAGAAGTTTCACCCATGGCCGATATTGATGGGAAGCCATGCTATTTAACTTCAATCCCCCAAATCCCTACCCTCACTTCCTATTTATTTTCCATAGCTACTAGGCTATGAGAGCTATTGCCAGTGAGGCATTCTTGGACATCTATACCTGTATGAACCATAGGCATTTCAAACTCAATGCATTCAAAATTAAACACATTTTATTTTTCCCATCAAATATCTGCCTCTCCCAAACTTCCCTATTACTATTGAGCATGCTACAACATTCCCAATTGATCTCAAACTTGGTGTCGGTATTGATGAGTCTTGCATTTGACTCTATATATCCTTTCTGTTGTCAAGTCTTATTGTTTTTATTTTTATAGCATTTCTCACATACATCCCCTTTCCTTGACTCACACAGTCATACAGAGGTGTAGACGCATCATTTCATAATTGGACTATTACAACAGGTTTCTAATTGGTCTCTGTACCTCAAGTCTCTCCCCACTCTAATTCATCCTCCACTCTGCTACCAAAGTGATTTACCAATAGTAGAGTCAATCAGTTGGTCAACTAGTATCTACTAAGTGTGCCAACTACTGTACTAATGCTGGGAATACAAATTCAAGTAGGAAAAAAAAGACAATCTCTGATCTCAAAGAGTTTACATTCTAATGGGAGAAGACAAAGTATAAACAGAAGCTGAAAAGTTTGTGTGTGTATGTGTATGTATGTGTGCATGTGTGTTTGTGCTAAGGGGTGGGGGAAGTTGGGGGGAAAGTAACCTGCCAAGAGGAATGGTAGAGGGAGTCCCTTATGCAACCCAATGAGGACTGAGACATATTTGGCCAGGGTACTCTTCCATAAATGGAAGTTCTGGGAGGAGCCATCAGTCAGAGAAAGAAGGCAATTCCACTGTATGAATTCAAGGGCTGAAGTAAAGGTTCAGGAAGAGAAGCTAGGGCACAGTAGAAGAAGTCCTGAGTGTATTCTGGAGAGAAGTAACCATCTCACTCCATAATCAATAAACATAAATATATATATTTTAGGATCCAGAAATATGTGCATTATTTGCTATTCCTCACACAGGACATCACATCTCCTCCATTTTTTTTTAAAGCAATTGGGGTTAAGTAACTTGCTCAAGGTTACACGGCCAGTTATTTCTGGGTGTGGTGCTAAGTATCTGAGCCCAGATTTGATTCCCAAGTCATCCCGACTCTGGAGCCGGTGCTCTCACTCGCTGAGCCGCCTGGCCACCCCACTCCATTCCTTTTTAATGGCTATCCCTCATGCCTGGAATGCTCTTCCTTTTCATCTTTTCATACTGTCTTCTACGACTTCTTTCAGAACTCAGTTCAAATTCTCCTTTCTGCAGGAGATCTTTCCCAGCATTCCCAATCTCCTCTATCTTATTTTATCTTATCTTCCCTATGTAAATATATTGTATGTATACATTGTTGTCTGCTCCCGTTAGAACATGAGCTCCTTGAAGGCAGGGATGTTTTAAACTATTCTTTGCTTTCCTAGCATGCAGGATAGTACTTGGCACATAGTA
This sequence comes from Petaurus breviceps papuanus, assembly GCF_028583685.1. NCBI lineage: Eukaryota > Metazoa > Chordata > Mammalia > Diprotodontia > Petauridae > Petaurus > Petaurus breviceps. The sequence continues at coordinate 23,330,607 of NW_027185876.1, forward strand.
AGTATTTAATAAATGTTTGTTTACCAACAGTACGACTACCTCATGGGTGCAAGAGCAGTTCCACAGTCTCATTGGAGGAATGGAAGTCGATTGTTTTTGGCATCCTAAATTAGAACACTAAAGGAATTTTCCATGGGAAAAGATGTCATAAAAGTGGTTTGGTTCTATAGTAAAATACTTCAGATACACCATGTAGTCATTATACATAACTTTACTCCTATGAGAAAATGCATTCCAAGTTCCTACCAACTCACATACAAAATCTTTCAACACAACAGGCTATCTATATTCTCCATTTGGTTAGCAAGTACTTTATCTAATTCTAGCAGCCATACTTTAAGAAAGCACAAAACTAGAGACCACTCAGGTGAGAGTGACACAGATTAAGACATTGTCATAAAGGGACACTAAGGAAACTGAGGATTCACTCATTCAGTTACTTGTCATGAAGAAAGCTATCTTAAAATACTGGCATGGCTAGCATGTAGAGGAAGCTGTGCTGTGTGTTATTCCAGAGAGCAAAACCAGAATCAAGGATTTTAAGTTATAGGGAAACAAATTTCAATTTCATACAACAAAGAACTTTTTAATATAACTATTTAGTCGATATTTTCACTTTTACCTCTTTGAGTAAAAGTACTTTGTTAATGCTGTTATCACTAATATGAGTAGATAAAAAATTTCAATAAATCTACTGCTAAAAGCTACAGTCTTCAGACTGAAGTCTCATTCTGAAAGGATATCAGCTTTCTTCTTCTTAGAAAGTTCCTCTTGCCACAGTTCATGTCTCTTCAACTCATGATCAATTATATTCATACACAGAGCTCCAATTTTATAGTGAGTAATTAACCCATGAAACTGAGAAAAACTGCATTAAAAGGAAAGATGCATATATTTATAGAAATAGGTACAATTCAAACTTTGGGCAACAGGTTTTAGATACACAGTCAAATAAATTAATACACACTATACTATGAGATAATATTTTTATAAATGAATATATACAAATCACACATTGAAGATTTGAAATCTGTAAGACTTTATTGCTCTTAGAGTTGACATTCTTTAAGTTCTGAAAAAATTATTCAAATTTAAAGCAAAAAATTAGAATGACTCAGAACGTATTAATTGCGACTCTAGTAGCCATTCACTAAGCTATCAATTTTCAGAAAGCTACTTAGCAAAACTAATTATGCCACAATGTTTGAAAACCACTTTAATTATTACACAGAATATAACTTCTAATATCTTCCTGCTTACTAAATGGAGATTTATTGTTTATTTTGTAAAACATACTACGTTAGAATGTTAAAAAACAAAACAAAACTGGAAAATAAGAGAGACATTTACATTAGTTTCATAATTCTTGAACTTACCTGGAAAAGCAGAAGAAAATATATATTATGTTAGTAGCCAGTTCTACACTTTGCTTCCAATCTTCTCTCAGCACTCTGGCTAATGCACCAAGGGCAGTTTCTGATGAAAAGAATTTCCAAAGAATAATTATCTACTTCATCTCTAGTACAATGTAAGACTTTCACCCATTAAAATCAGGGAGAAAGATGATAGAAAGCAGTCTTTATTCTTAGCCATAGAAAATATGTCGAATAAATTAAAATTTATAAAATATAAAACTTCAAAAAATACATTAAGAATGTAAATGTAAATTAAGGAATCCCTTTATTTTTATGTTATAGAATTTTCCCAAAATGGAAGTTCAGTTCATTGCCTGTGGTGTGTAGCTTGTAACTGTCTTCCCATTTCTGAAACCAAGTTTCTGTGGTAAAAGGGATCTCCCTGCTCAATCAATAGTTCATTCTATCTTTGGACACCTCTAATTCTTTGTTAAATTTTCTTTATATTAAACTTATATCTACCTTTCTACAGCTTCCTTTTGTTGTTCTTAGTTCTACCCTTTGGAGACAAACTGAACAAGCCTTCACATAACAACTGTTCAAATATCTTAAGACAGAAATCATTTCCCACCCCTCTCCCTAAGTATTTTATTTTCCAGCCTAAACTTCCTTAGGTCCTTTAAGAAACACTCATATGAAATGGTTCTAATCCACTTATCATCCTGTTCACCCTCCTCTGGGTACAATTCATTTTTTTAAAAGTCCTTTCTAAAATGTAATAACACAAACTCAATGAAATATTCCAGAGGCGGTCTGACCAGGGAAGAATATAGTGGGACGATTACGTTATCAGGAGGCAGCTAGGTGGCACAATGGATAGAGCCTGGGGCCCAGAGTCAAGAAGACCTAAGTTCAAACTGCTCTCAGACACTTCCTCGCTGTGTGACCTTGGGCAAAGTCACTCAATCTGTTTTAATTCACGGGGGAAGGGAAATGGCAAGACACTATCACTGCCAAGAAAGCCCCATACAACGGTCATGAAAAGTTGGACATGACTGAACAACAATGGTAGAAAGGGTCCAAATTGTTGTCAAATAGAGGATTTTATATTCAATCCTATTAGTAATTGGAAGTTGGTGGAGTTTACTGGGAGGTGAGGTGTAAAAATGGTCAATAATATGCTTTTTTTTCATTTAAAAAAATAAGTTTTATTTTACTTTCAGTTCCAAATTCTCTCCCACCCTTAAGCCCTCCCCTACTTATTGAGGCTGGGAAAACGCCCATTAAAAATATATATATAGTCATACAAAACAAGTTCCTGTATTACACATGTCACAAAAAAAGAAAAAAAAAAGAAAAGAAAAAAGAGAAGATGAGAAAGAAAAAGAAAAGAAAAAAATGCTTCAATTTATATCCTATACAGCATGTTTCATAATGAGACCTTTGGAGTTATGGTTAGTCATTGTGTTGATCAGAGTTCTTAAGTCTTTCAGAGTTGCTTCCTGTTAACCTCTATATCTCTTTGGTCATGAACTCTTCCCCTGTCCATGGATCAGAAAGGTGTTTTCTTTCATGCTCCCCTAATTTGCTCATTGTATCACTCTTTACATCTCAATCATATACCCATTTGGAGTTTATTTTAGTATACAATGCATGATGTTAGTCTGCAGGTGGATTCTGCCTGACAGTTACACAGTTTCCCCAAGACTTTCTGTCAAATGATGAGTTCTTGATGCAATATCTGGGACCTTTGAGTCACTAGGCTACTATACTAATTTGTTTTTTGTACACTGAGTACACTAATCAACCTCTCTATTTCTTTCCTAGTCCCAAGCTATTTTTAAAATTATAACTTTGTAGCATAGTTTGAGATCAGATATTATAATTTTAAAAATATTTTTTTCAAAGTCAATAAAGTAATTCTGTGGTAGTTTGGTATAGCACTGAATAAGTAAATTAACTTAAGCGATATTGTCATTTTTATTATATTGGCTTGGCTTTCCTGTAAGAAATTAATACATCTCCAATTATTTAGTTCAGCCAAAATTTATTTGTATGATGAGTGTTTTGCAATTGTATTCATATAGCACTTTTATGTTGTGTATTGACTGGTAGACCCATGTATTTTATATTGTCAGTAGTTGCTTTAACTGAAATTTCTCTTTCTATCTCTTCCTGGTGGATGTTGTGGGTAATATACAGAAATGTCAATGACTTTTATGTGTTTATTTCATATCCTGCAACTTTTCTAAAGTTTTAAGTAAATATTATATCTTCTACAAAAAGCGATAGTTTTCTCTTTGCTTAGTCTCTTAATTTCTTTTTCTTGTCTTATTGCTATAGATAGCATTTCTAGTTCAATACTGAATAGTAATGATGATAATGAACTTGCTCCATTCCCGATCGTTTTGGAAAAACTTCCAGCTTATCCCTACTACGTATAATGTTGGCTCTTGGTTTTAGGTGGATATTCCTTATCATTTTAGGGCAAGTTTTGTTTATTCCTATGCTTTCTTGTGTTTTTATTGAAAATAGATGTTGTATTTTTTCAACAGCTTTTTCTTCATCTATTGAAATAACGATCTTAGTTGCTTTTGTTATTTTGTATTCAATCATATTATTAGTTTCCTAATGTTGAAAAAATCTTATATTCCTGGTAAAAATCCAGCTTAGTTATAGTAAATTATCTTTGTAATATATTGTTAAAATCTCCTTGCTAGTATTTAAGTTTTCGGCAAAAATATTCATTATGGAAATTAGGCTATAGTTTTATTCTTTTTTTACTCTCTCTGGTTTAGATATCAAGACCATATTTGTGTTATGGAAGAAATTTAACTGGATCTCTTCTTTATTTTTTCAAATAGTTTATATAATATTAAAATTATTATTTAAATGTTTGTGGAATCTGTACTTGCCAATCCATATTATCCTTTTCCCCCCCTTTGGGAGTTCATTTATGGCTTCTTCAATTTATTTTTCTAAAACATGATTATTTAAATATTCTATTTCTTGTTTGGTTATTCAAGAAAAGTTTTAGTTTTGTAAATGCTTATAAATTTTATTTTAGATTGTCAATTTTATTGGCAGGTTGCTGAGTAAAACAATTTCTAATAATTGCTTTTATTTCTTCTGCACTGACTGAACTCACCTTTTTCATTTTTGATACTGGTAATCTGGTTTTCTTCTTTATTATTTAAATCAAATTTTCTAAATTATTTATTTTAAAAACTACTACTGGTTCTACTTATTAGCTCAATGTTTTATTTTTTTAAACTTTCAATTTTGTTTCATTTCACCTTTGTTTTCCCAGAATTTCTAGTTTGGTATTTAATTCAGGATTTTTAATTTGTTGGTTTTTGTAGTTCTTTGTATGTCTAGTTCATTTTTTCAGAAATAGAAAATTTTCCCTTTGTAGTACTTTGAATATACTTTGTTTACAAATTTTTGAATTTTGTCTCATTGCTGTCATTAACTTTAATGAAGTTATTATTTCTATGATGTTTTTGACACACATTCTTCAGGATTAAGTTAGTTAATTTTCAATTAATTTTTAATTTTTTAATCTTTTAATTTTTATCTTTGCTCCAAAAGTCTTTTATTGAATATAATTTTTATTTCATTTTGGGTAGTAAAAATGCATTTAACATTTTTACTTTTCTGCATCTGTTTGAGGTTTTTATGCCCTAATACATGGTCAATTCTTATAAAGGTTTTATGCACTGCTAAAAAATGAGAAATATACTCCTTTCTACTCCCATTCAATATTCCTCACAAATTTATCATATTTAACTTTTTAAAAATTCTATTAATCTCCTTAACTTCTTTTATAATTTACTTTAAGATTAGATTTATCTAGGTCAGGAAGGGGTAAATTGGGAACACTCAATATTAGTGTTTTACTGTCTATTTTTCTCCTATAATTCATTAACTTTTCCTTTAAGAATTTGGATGCTATGTTATTTGGTACATATATGTTTAGTATTGATATTAATTCATTGTCTATGATATCTTTTAGCAAAATGTAGTTTTGTTTATCTCTACTAGGTCTATATTTGCTTTTGTTTTGTCTGAGATGATTACTACCCCTTCCTTTTTTACTGCAGCTGAAGCATAACAAATTTTGCTCCAGCCCCTTATTTTAACTCTCTTTGCATCTGTTTCAAGTGTCTTTCTTATAAACAATATATTATTGAATTTTGTTTCTAATTTATTCTATTATCTTCTGTTTTATGGGTGAGCTCATCCATTCAAGTTCTACTATTATTTCCCTACATCCCACTGTCTTATATTTTCCCTTCTCTCCCCTCCCCCCCCCATTTAAGGGTCTGTTTTGTTTCTGACTGCTGCCTTCCTTAATCTATCCTTCCTCTTTTCTTCCCCCCTCACTCTTTCCTTTGGCTCCTTTTACTTTGACTTTACTGGTGGGTAAATATATATTTCTATACACAATTGTGTGTTTGTGTATCCTTCAATCAGATAGCTCTTGCCCTTCAGGAGCTCATGCCCTACTGGGAGAAACAATAAATACATACAAACAAACTATATTCCAGATTAACAGGAAATAACTAACAGAGGGAAAGTGGTAGAAATAATAGGGATTAGGAAAGCTTTCCTGTAGAAGTGGGGATTTTAGTTGGGATTTAAAGGAAGCTGGCAAAGTCAGAAGGCAGAGATGAGAAGGGGGCACATTGCAGGCATGGGGGAAGCCAGAGAAAATGCTCAGAGTTGAGAGCTAGAGTATTTTGTTTATGGAACAGATAGGAGGACAGTGCCACTGGACTAAAAAGTAGTCCATGGTAGAGAGTAAGGTGTAAGAAGACTGGAAAGTTAGTAGTGGGCTAGATTATGAAGGGCTCTGAACACCAGAGGTAGCATTTTATCCTACAGGCAATAGAGAGTTAATGGAGTTTATTAAGTAGAAAGGTGACTTGGTCAGACTTGTGCTTTAGCAAAAATCATTTTAGCAGCTGAATGGATGGTAGATTAACATGAGGAAAGACTTGAGGAAGGCAGACCCACCAACCATCTATTGTAATAATCCTGATGTAAGACGATGAGGGCCTGATCTAGGATTGGCGGCTGTATGGGCAGAGACAAAGGGACAAGAGACATCATAGAGAAAGAAATGATAAGATCTAAATATGTAGAGTGTGCAACAGAAAGGAGCCAAGGTTAATCCTGAGGTTGTGAACCTGGGTGACCAGAAGAATAGTGGTACTTTTAACAGTAACCGTTTGGAGGAGGGAAGAGTTTGTGAAGAAAGATAAATTGTCTTTTGGAAATGATGAGTTTGAAACATCTATACCATGTCCATCTGAAAATGTCCAAAAGGCAACTGGTTGATGATGTGGGACTGTAAGTCAACAGAGACACTGAAGCTGGAGAAGCAGATCTGGGGATCATCTGAATAAAGATAAGTGAAATCAAGGGAGCTAAGGAGATCACCAAGTGAGGGATAAAAGAGAAGAGGGTCCAGCACAGAGCCTTGAAAGACTCCCACAATTAGTGAACATGATACGGAAGCAGATCCAGCAAAGGAGACTAAGAAGGAGCAGTCATATAGGGAAGAAGAAAACCACAATTGTCACAAAAACCCAGAAAGGAGAGACTATCTAGAAGGAGAAATGGGTTAATAGCATCCAATGCTGTAGAGGCCAAAAAGGATGAAGATTGAGAAAAGGACATTAGTTTTATCAATTGAGAGAGCACTAGCAACTTTGGGGAGAAAAGTTTCATCTGAATAATAAGGTCTGAAGCCTGACTGCACATGGTTTAGAACAGAGTGAAAGTAGAGGAAGTATAGATAAATTTTTATGGAGCTTGGCTGAGGAGGGGAGGAGATATATAGAAATGACAACTAGTTAGGATGCTAGGATCTATTGAGCATTTTTTTAAAATGGGGGAGAACATGGGTATGTTTGTAGGCAGAAGAAAATAGGTGATTATCAGTAGCTTGGAGGAAACAGGCTTAAAACAAGAGCTGTGTTAAGTGATATAGAGAACTAGGAAGGGCGCAGTTGAGATTAGCTAGCTTAAATCTATAGTGGACTCTAGCAGCACATTTTTTTCCTTTAGCCCTGTTCAACATGAGTAATAGGAGTGGCATATAGAGGGAATAATTCAGGGTTAAGGCTTGACAAAGTATAAAGCATGAAAGCAAGATAATATATAAAATCTTACTGTGCTTATCAATCATACATTTAGCATTTAACTGAGTAAAATGGTAGCTTAAATGCTCTCTTTCAACACATATCCCATGCATATGTCAAAATAATATAAGATTCATGAAAAGATGTGACAACAGTCATAACTATTAAATTACTGAAGAGAGGAAGAGGTTCAATGTAGTGACCAACTCAAAGAGGAATTCTCCAAAAATGGCAAAGTCCTCTAGTTATCAAGACTGAAAAGCCTCTTAAGTGAGATCCATAATCATTTTAAAGAGGTTAGTCTTACTGTCATTGACATACAAGAAAAACCAAGGTGGTGACAAATAATGTACTCTCAAGACTATGATATATAAATGAACAGACAATTTACATAGTTTACCCATTAGTATGAGTACCTTGGACACATACTACAAACGGACAGTGAGCTTAGTTGGCCTATAAATGAACAAGAGAAGAGTGGACTGTTTTGCCTTGGGAAATTGCCAACTTCCTTAAATGATCCTCAAACTTCTCTTTGAAATAAAGGCTAACCTTTCAAATGACCACATTCTGTCAAAGATAACATATTACTGTGAGTCATGGGATATTATAGTCTTTGAAGAACTAAAGTTGAATATCACCCAAAGATCAAGTGAGAAGGACTTTGATGTGTGTATGCTACAGCACATTACAAAAAAGTAATTAGGAAAACTGGTATAAAAGATAGCACTAGAGAAATAAATGAATAGAAAAAACGGATGAGTCACATAGAAAGGGAGGGATCACTGATAGATAGTTCATTTTCCATTGGTATTTATGCAAAGCTAAGAAACTGTGAAGAAAGTACACTTGAATGGAAACCCCTTTGGTGAAAATGGATAAGAATCACACAAGATTGGTAATCATGGATGGGTTTTGATTTGTATCACTGAGATCCACACTGAAAAAAATCAAACCCCAACTGATAAATGGTCAAAGTATATAAACAGGCAGTTTTTAGAAGAAGAAATGGAAACTATCTATAGTTATATGAAAATATGCTCTAAATCAAATTTTAAAACTCTGAGTACTACCTCACACCTGTAAAAACTGACAAATGCTGGAGAGTATGAGATAAAAATAGGTACACTAATAAACTGCTGGTGGAGTAGGGAATTGGTCTGACCATTCTGGAGACTAATTTGGAACTATGAGCAAAGGGCTATAAAATTATGCATAAACTTTAACCCAGTAATGCCACCACTAGGTCTGTATCCTAAAGAGATCAAAGAAAATAGAAAAGCATATATAAGTACAAAAATATTTATGGTGGCAAAGAATTGGAAATCAAGCTGATGATCATCAACTGGGGAATGGTTGAAAAAGTGGTGGCATATAATTGTGATGTAGTACCATTGTGCTATAAGAAATGACAAGGGGGGTGGCTTTAGAAAAACATGACAAGATCTATATGAATCTATAAGATTCACAAAATGAACCGAGAAGAACTGAGTGATTATTGTGCACAGTAAGAGCAACTGTAAAAAAATGTGGCTACTCTGATAGTATTTTAGAATAACTATTACATGGAAAAATTAATAATAAAATCATGAGAGATTTGGCTTTTGTCATAACTAATACTTAAAAAATGCCTTGCACATAATAGGCTCTAAAACACACACAGACTTGAATTAAATTCAACTATCAAGCACTTCAGATTGAAAAGAAAACAAGAATCTGGAAATCATATTATTTATAAATATAGTAAACAAGCTAGTTTAATTTTTCTCTTACTGAGAAAAGATTAAAATTCTATCCAGAATAAAAATATTAGTATGACTATAACCTTAGTAAGAAAAGGAATTTTCAAGAAGAGGAAAGATAATACTAAAGCCAACTCTTATTTTTCTGTGTGACTTAGATGTTTTATGGAGTACACACAGAATTTTAAAAATCAATCCATTGTCATTATCTGCCATCAAGTGTCCTCCTTGGATAGGAACATTACTCTCAAATAGCACATATTCAAAGACATACAGATTTTAATATTAACCTAAATAAGATTATCACCCAGAAAATAAGTTAGATGAAAAATTACAATGTTTTCAAATGCTAATGATGAGTGATTTCTGGATTATTCATGAAACTGATCCAGCTATTATCATGGATAAAAAAAAATGAGTTTTGTGACCATGAGGTTTTTAGTTTTTCTTAAAATGAGGATATATGTAAATCACCATTAAGCAGTAGTTCTTCCAAATTATCGGGATTCCGAGCAAGCTGCAGGATCAAAGCAGAACCGCGCACCTTGTCAGGAATATCTTCATACAACAATTCAATGTACTCATCCATATCATTAATATTAGCCACTTCATCAATCTGAAATAAACAAAGAGAAATACAGGAAAGACTAAAGTGAAAAAAAATTACACCTAATGTGTAACCAAAGGAAGTTTATTTTTTGGCACAAGGCTGAAATGAAAACTTCTTTACAATAACAGATTTCTAATGGAGTTGTAATGGACCTCTTTTTGTTGTAGAAAGAACTGGACACTTAGGATTGGGGCACAAAATATAAAGGGAAGCACATACTCTAAAAATTGGAATTAGGGTTACTACAAATGTAAAATATCTTAAATACTGTGCTGAATAATTTGGAGGAACTGTAGCATATTAAAAAGACCATTCAATAATATAATTTTATTATAAAGAGAAACTTTATTCATCTTATTACAAAAAATCATGGCATAATACATCATAGCGTTATTCCTCTTTATCAGTTTAAGAAGCTGGTATTCTTTTTTTTTTCCTAGCAGTAATTGTAGACAAGTCCTTTTCCAGTCTCATTTACAAAAAAATTCCACACTTCACTAATTTGATTGTTGTCATTATTTAAAGAAAAATAAAAAGTAGTTATTTAGCTATAATACTTTAAAATCAACATCCTATTAAAGTGTAGTCTTACCTCCATTCCTTCAAAAGGAGGTGGATCTTTAGGCTTGCTAGATTTTTCTTTTTTTTCTGTAACAATAAAAGGCAGAATAATTATGAGATTATGAGTTTTTGCCAGTAAAATACTTTCCTACCAACAGATATTAATACTAGGTTAGTGGGAGGTTTTAAATCTGAATAATTTAGGAAAAGAAACATATCTTTCTCTCCAAAAACCAAGGGGTGTGTGTGGGTATATGTGTGTAAAATGAACTCATACTCATGTAAAGTAAGCCATGTAAATAAATATAGCCCACAGAAATACCCAAATTCATTTTAAGTAACTTCCTGTATAGTTACTTACTTTTTAGTGTGCTAACTAATTAACATTTCAAATGAGAATGAGAAGAGAGAATCAAAGGCAGCTAAAGGAAGAGGTGAAGCAAAGAGCTTATACAATTCACACATTGGAAAACCAGACCCAGAATAATTAAGAAGCAGTCTTCACTGCAAATATAGATTAGGTTGATATTATTTAAAAAAAGGTAAATTCGTATAGTTGACAGTATTTTCCCCTCCCTTGGCGCCTAAAACAACAAAGTGAGATTGATGAACTATATCACAATTTGGAGACATGTGACATTCTTCGCTGAATAAAATTTCACTTTACAATTCTCAAATATTCCAATGGATTGGTGATCTCATCATAATGTAGCAAGGATGCAAGCTGAAGCCCTTTTTGACAAAATTTATCTGTGACCCTCTATCAAAAGAGAACCATGAAATATTCTCAGTGTCTTCACAAAAAAAATAGGATCATAGATATGGGACCTCAAAGGTTATCTAGTCTAAAACCTTCACTCTTAAGGGAAGAAAATAGAGGCTCAAAGAGGTTAAGTGACTCACATACAAGTTCATTCCTCCATACATTCTCTTGACATTGCATGAATATCAGTGGAACACAAAGATAGCAATGCCATTCCTCATTCTTGCACTTTATTAGCTCACTTTTTTCATGTATTTGTTTTTATTTGAACAAATTTTGCTTTCTGTTTTACTCCTGCATAAACTTTCCGAAGTATCCCTCCCCCACCCAGAAAGTCATCCCTTATACCAAAAAAAATTTTGAGAGAGAGAGAGAGAGAGAGAGAGAGAGAGAGAGAGAGAGAGAGAGAGAGAGAGAGAGAGAGAGAAAGCCAAAAGTGCAGAAAAGGCAGGAACTTTCCTGAGTTCTCCCAAATTCCTCTCCAAACAACTTTAAGTAATGTCTCAAAATGAATTTTGGAGCAGCAGAACTCACAAGAGGGCAGGGTAAAACAATTTTGCAGCTCAAGACAACATAGAAGGACTGCAGAAAAGGTCTCTCTCACTCTGGTGAAAGGGGAGTGCACCTCAGTGGAGGCAATGTCTGGCAAGTCAGTGGGAAGCCCCCAGACGCAGCACAGGTCAGCAACCAGGTCCTGCAGCCCCAGAGCAGCAGGTCGGTGGTTCAGTGGGCCAGCTATGAGATCCAGTTGAATAGCCAGGCTTAGAGGCCCTGGTGTAAAACAGGCAACTGGTAACTAACTTGGGACAAGCATAATAGGGACATGGACCCCTGGACCCCAGAAGCAGAACTCAACTTTAAAAGTCACAAACAGGCTGGAAAACAAACAAACACGCAAACAAAAAATGCTGACCACAGAAAACCACTATGATGACAAGGAAGATCAAAACACACACTCAGAAGAGGACAACAATATTAAAATGTCTACATGCAAAGCCGCAGAGAGAAATATTAATTGGTCTCAGGCCTAAAAAGAATGACTGGAAGAGCTCAAAAAGGATTTTAAAAATCAATCAAGAAAAGTAAAAGAAAAAATTAGGGGGGGATGAGGATTATGGAAGAGAATCATGAAAAAGAGTTAACAGATTGGTAAAGAAAGCACAAAAAATCAGTTAATACCAATACTGCACATATCCCAAAAAGCTTCTAGTGATCTCCACTGAATATTATTTTTGCTTTTCATTTTAGATATAAAATTTTCATGATATAAAAAGTTTTCTAGATGGCTATACTTTTAGTGTTTTTGACATAACTCAGTCAAAGGCTTTTCTTGAATCTGCTGAAGTAATCATGTGGGTGTTTGGATGATTTTGTTTTTAACATTACTAATTATATTTTCCTAAAAATGAAATAAACTATCTTTGCCTTGGTTACACTGATTAATTTCCTGGCTAGATTGCTATAGTCTTTTGGACAAAATTTTATTTAAAAAATTAAGTCAATATTCATTAATGATATTGGTCTACAGTTCTATTTTCCTGTACCATTTTTTGGCATAAGTATTATGACAGTATCTCATAAAACACATCTTGTACTTTCTCACTTTTTGACATCTGTGTGATATTGGTATTAATTGTTCTCTAATTTGAGTCCCCCCAACCTACCCCTTACCCCTGTGTTAGTTCCTTCATATTTATTTCTTCTTCAGAGACTAGATTAGTTAATATCCCTCTTTGGTCTTCTGTTCGAGGATTTCATATCTTTCTTCCTTTTGTATTCTCAGTTTTCTTGGCACATATCTATGTAGAGTAGGTTTTCATAATTCTTCTGTTTATTTGCTATTTTGTTGTTGATCAATTATTAGGCTGGCTAAAAATTTATCAATTTTGTTAAGTCCTCAAAGAAACAACTTCCAGTTTTGGTTATCATTTCTATAGTCTTTTTGGTTTCCAATTTATTTCTCTTATAATTTTCAATATTTCTTCTGCTGTGTTATACATAATGTTTATGCCTATATATTAAAAATATTGTTTGCTGTCATAATATCTTAATTGAAAAATCTTTCTTACAGAATTAGACTAAAGAGGCTCAAGGCTGCTATATTTATATTGGGTTCATTTGTTGCCTAATTTAAAAAATGCATATTCATTAATCCTCTCCTTTTATAGTTTGTTAATAAATGTTTTTAGGGATATAATTTCCCCCTGAGAACTGCTTTAACTGAATTCAAGTATATGATTTCATCATTATAATTTTCTTCCATATAATAATTATTTCTATGATTTATTATTGGTTGGCCCACTCATTATTTATGATTTTCTCCTTAAATTTCCATTTGGGTCTATGATTCCCTATATTGATTAATATTTTTAGTGTCTTATGGTCTGTAAAGGATATATTGATTATTTATGCCTTTCAACATTTGCAACCTTTCTGTGCCCGAATATAGGGTTAATGTTTCTAAATATTCCATGTGGTACTGAGAAATACGTATATAATTTCTGCTTAGAACATGCCTTAAGTGTTTTGGATCTAGTTTCTCCAGCATTTTTTTTTTGTCAATTTCACCACTATTGTATTCTTGCCTATATCCTTTGGTAATTCAATTGATTTTACCTTTATGAATTTAGTTTCTAAGGCACTTAGAAGTTTAATACTGACACAGGTATGTTTAGGTTTCATTTCATGATAGTGAAATTTCCTTGTTTGTCTCTTTTTATGTTGTAACTTTTTGTTTGTGTTCTGTCTGACATGATCACAACTCCTGTGTCTTGATGCACACGATGCACAGTACATTTGTTCATGATCATTATTTTTATTCTGGATATCCTTGCCTTTTAATTGTGTTTCCTATAAGCAAAAGACCGTGGGGTTTATTTTCCTGTTAGACCTGGTGCTCTTTTTGTTCTTTAATTGCATTATTTAATCCATTCACATTTAATGTTATGAGTTAGATTTATATTTAATTTTCCTCCATTTATTTCTAATATTTCTTCTCTTCAGAATTAGGATCTGTTGTCATTATTGCTCTTTTGTGTCTTTAGTTATCTTTCCTCAATCTATTTTTACAGTAACTGTATTTCCACAGGTTCTCTTCCCCTCAACCATCCTTATCTCCCCTCTCCTATTTCTCATCCCTTTCCTCAATTCCATCTGCTTTTTAATAATGCAGTGTTCCTTAATCTCCCATCATAATTCTACCAAAGATTTTGTAAACAACTTAAATCCTAAATTGATATTGCCCTAGGCTTCCATATCTCTTTGCTTATGAAGTAATTAAAGTATCTGCTGAATAACTCAATTTTTAACAAAACATTCACACTATCTACCCTGAGAACACATAAGTATTGACTTAACTGTATTGCCTATTCTATTTATATAAAATTATTTTACAAGAAATTCCACATATTTATAGACACTCTTGTTCTCATTATGGACACTGACTGATATCAATTAAACTTTTCATGAAATTCTCATAATCACTATTAATATCCTTTCTTCTGTCCATTTCCCATTTTTTGGTTAAATTAACATGGTTAAATAGGTCATGCTGGTTGGTACTGTTTTAGTTGAACACCTCACCTTTTCCCATTTTTATTATTCTATGTATTTTGATTTTCACACTGACAAGTAGGTGGCCTGACAACACAGCTGATTCAATAATGATTAACACATCAGTAATGAGTCATTTCCTACTTAAATGAATATTTTTTAATTTTTTTAACATTATTCATATATCACTAAATATCAATGAATATTCAGATAGCACAATATCTATCACTTTCCAAGTCTTTTCTTATTAGTAGCTGATGAGAGCTAACATTTATATAGTGCCTACTATGTGTCAAGCACTGTGCTAAGTGCTTTATAATAATTACAATTATTATTTTATCTTCACAACAACCCTAGGAGCTAAGTGCTATAATTATCCCCATTTTTACTGATGAGGAAACTGAGGCAAACAGAGGTTAAGTGACTTGCTCAGGGTCATACAGCTAATAAGTGTATGAGGTCAAATTTGAACACAGGTCTTCCTAACTCCAGGACTATGCACTGTGGTGCCACATAGCTGCCTCTGTTATTAATTTCTTGAAAAAACTTATTTTTTTATAGGTTTAACATTTCTGTTTAGTCTATAAATGTTTGGCTTCACTCATTCCTTATGCTAGAAGCTTTTACATCAATTAACTACACATTGGTGTAACTTATTAGGCCTTATCAAACTCTTCATATAATTTATCTACCTCTTCATCTCCTACAACAAATGCATATAAACTGAAATTATTTTCATGCTGTTCTTTTTATTGTATTGTGAGATAATGAATGAAATGATGTGTCCTTATTGCCTATACACACATGGTAAAAACCATCTCCTTTATTTTCATCTTCAAGGAGAACTTAAGAAATACTCTTTTATTTTGCTGTAACTTTCTTCTCCTGGTTTTATTTATAGTGAATAAATTAAGACTAATAAAATTCTGTTCATTCACTTGTGAACAAGGTTCTCACAGGCAGAATACAAACCCCTAATATTTATAGATGATCTAAGGAATGCTTAGCCTCCTCTGTCCCCTTTTTATTCTACAGTCAGTGAAAAAGTAGACAGGGCTCACGAAGAACTGAGGACCATTTTGCATTTTTCTTTGTTTCATGTTGCCAAGAATTAAAAATTCATCACCAAATTGTTAATCTATGGGTGCCTAGCCTCTCTGAACATCACTAGGCTGGTCCTCAAAAAGTCTTTCTAATCTGTTGCCAGTATCATACCATCTGACAGAATTTGTCAGATCTTGGACTACTTTGGCATAGCCTTCA
This sequence comes from Petaurus breviceps papuanus, assembly GCF_028583685.1. Lineage (NCBI taxonomy): Eukaryota > Metazoa > Chordata > Mammalia > Diprotodontia > Petauridae > Petaurus > Petaurus breviceps. The sequence continues at coordinate 23,346,602 of NW_027185876.1, forward strand.
ATAATCCAGAGTCACTTCTATGGAACAGAGGCAACAAAATAGGACTTTGTGAATGTTCTAATAAAATTTGGGAGGTATATGGGGTGTTCAGGATGATTAGCACTTCCAGTGTGAGGGCTTGCCAAGTACTTCTCAGTGCTAATTATCCATCTTTGGTGTCCACCTTCACCCAACCCTCATCTATGCCTCCAAGAAATTGTAGCATGTGCAATGGCCACACCTCAGTAAACTGTCTCAGCATACAGGCTAAATCAGGTTGAGGGTAATTGACAGACCTCAAATTTGTTTTGAGTTAGGGGGATGTCTACTCTAAGCATGTGAAGACTTCCCCCAGCAGAATGGGTAAATGAGGACAAATTTGTTCCAATGACCATGAAGGTAGGTGAGGTAGGTGCTATGGAGCACTTAGAGATTGGTCAGGCATCAAAGATGCCAAAGTCATCTACTGCATTTTGGCCCATCACCATTCATTTTGACTTCTATCCTGCCACTGGACTTCAATGACTCAGGAAAAGAGAATGAGGTTGATGATTTTATACAGCTCTACCTCACTTAAATCCAGTTCACACACAAGTCATCACCTGTTATGTCACTAGTTCTCTTCAAAAATGATAAAACAAAAATTTCAAAATTCATTTTATATTTATTAAACAAATATAATGATCTATGGTAAATGTACTGAAGCATTCTTAAGCTGGTTTTCTATAGTTTTCCAAACTTTTTAGACCATAGTAATTAATATTATAAGACATTATGTTCCACAGCTAGGATTCACATTTTCTCTATTCAGAAGAATTATAAATCTTTCATCTTTAGTATATTAATAAATTCTGTTAGTAATGCTTGAATAATTTCTTTTACCACAAGTTAAATTACTTTCTTTTTTCAAATGCTTTATTAACTTCTGATTTACATCATTCATTTCCACCAGATTTTGAGTTACAAATTTTCTCCCCATTTTTCCCCTACCTACCTCCCTAAAATAGCAGTCCCACAGGATATCCCCTCCTCCAATCTGCTCTCTCCCATATTTTCTCCCATACCCCTTTCGACTTTTCCAGTGGATCTCTATGCCCCAGTGCCTGTATATCTTATTTCCCAACTACATGTAAAATAGTATTAATAATATATATATATATACACACACACACATATATGCATACATACATATATATATATATATATATATATATTTGAGTATTTGATTTTAAAACTTTGAATTCCAGATTCATTCCCTTCCTCCCTTGTCTCCCACCCTTACTGGGAAGATAAGCAGTTCAGTGTTGGTTGTACATGTGTGGCTAATGCAAAACAATAACATAGTAGATATATTGTAAAAGACTGACTATATTTCCCTCCCTCCTATCCCACCTCCCACTTGTTCTATTCTCTACTTTGATCTCATCCCTTTTCAAAAGTGGGTGCTCCCAACTTCCCTCCTCCCCAGCCTGCCCTCCCTTCCATCATCCCCCCTCTCAACCCCTTCCCCCCCTACTCTCCTGGAGGGTGAGACACCCTATTTAGTGTATATTTCCTTCCCTCCTCAAGCCAAATGCAATGGGAATAAGGTTGACCCATTCACTTTTGCCTTCCTATTCTTCCCCTCCATTGTAACCATTTTCCCTTTCCTCTTCTATATGAGACAGTTTACCCCATTCTGTTTCTCCCCATCTCCTCTCATTACATTCCTCTCTCACCTCTTAATTTCACCTTTTAAGTATCATCCCTTCCTGTTAAATTGGTCCTGTGCCCTCTATCAATGTATACCTGTAAACATATATACACACATTCACATATGTATTCATATGCCCATATACCCTCATATATAGACATATACATATATTCCTATTCCCTTCAACTACTGAGAAAAGTTTAATCAGTTACAATTATTGTTTTTCCATGTAGGAATGTTAATAGTTCAACTTTGATAAGTTCCTTATGATTTCTTTTCCCTGTTTACCTTCTCATGCTTCTCTTGCTTCTTGTATCTGAATGTCAAATTTTCTATTCAACTCTGGTTTTTTCAGCAAGAATGCTTGAAAAAAATGCTCTATTCCACTGAATGACCATATTTTCCCCTGAAACATGATACTCAGTTTTGCTGCGTAGGTGACTCTTGGTTTTAATCCCAGATCCTTTGACCTTCGGAATATCATATTCCAAGCCCTTCAATCCCTCAGTGTAGAAGCTGCCAGATCCTGGGTTATCCTGATTGTATTTCCACAATATTCCAAATGTTTCTTCCTAGCTGCTTGTAATATTCTCTCCTTAATCTGGGAATTCCACCACCTGGCTATAATATTCCTAGGAGTTTTCTTTTTGGGATCTTTTTCAGGAGGTGATCAGTGGATTCTTTCAACATCTATTTTGCCCTCTGGTACTAAAACATCAGGGCAGTTTTCTTTGAGAACTTCTTGGAGGATGATTTCTAGGTTCTTACTTTGGTCATGGCTTTCAGGTAGTTCAATAATTTTTAAATTATGACTCCTGGATCTATTTTCCAGGTCAGTGGTTTTTCCCATGAGATATTTCACATTGCCTTCTATTCTTTCATTTGTTTGGATCTGTTTAACAGCATCTTGATTTCTCATAAAGTCATTCGCTTCCATTTCCTCCAATCTAATTCTGAAGCAATGATTCTCCTCATTGAGCTTTTGAGATTCTTTTTCCATCTGACAAATTCGGCTTTTTAAGGCATTCTTCTCTTCATTGCCTCTTTGGGCCTCTTTTGCCATTTGAGTCAGTCTGTTTTTTAAGGTGGTATTTTCCTCAGTGAGGCTGTTGACTCTTATTTCATAATTTTCTTGCATTGTTCTCATTTCTCTTCCCAATTTTTTCTCCACTTCTCTTATCTGCTTCTTAAGGTCCTCTATGGCCTGTAACCAGCTTGTATTTTCCTTTGAAGCTTTTGGTGCAGGAGTTCTCACTTCACTGTCTTCCTCCTGTTCCATGCTTTGCTCCTTTTTGTCCCCAAAATAGGAATCTAACGTTGGAATCTTCTGTCTGCTTTGTTTCCTTTGCCTGGTCATGTCGCCCCTCTATCACTTGACCCCTGGGCTTTTTGCCACAGTAGGACTCTGCCATCAGACAGGGGAGCTTTTGTCCCAAATGCTGGGGTTTTCTCAGCTGCTGGAGGTATCAGATAGGTGCACGCTCTGGCAAGCTGGACACACACCCCAGGACCTCCACCCTAGACTACAATCCAGATCCAAACAGGTTAAAGCAAGAGCAATTACCCCTCAGACTGGTGCTTGGTCCCCCTACACTCTGCAGGCCAGGAGCTGAAGCTGCCACGTGGCACTGGCTGGCTGTGCCGGTGTCTCTGAGCACTCCTCCTTACTGGGTCCCAAAGTCCAGACTGCACTGACCTCTCACTTTGTCTTTCACATCTATGTGTTGATAAATCTGGAAACGGCCATAGCTACTGCTGATCTGGAGCCCCTCTGGCTGGCAGCTGGTCAGGCCCACACTGGGGCTAACGCCTCGGGGTGGGGCTGGGCTCGGCTCCCAGAGCACAGCGCTGGCTGATTCCAGCCTGCCAGGCTGTCCTCAGCCGGAGGTTAGCTTCTCTGTGTCATTTTGTGGGTTCTGCAACTCCAAAGTTTGTTTAGAGTCCCCTTTTACATGGATTGGGGAAGGCGGAAGCCGGAGCTGCATGGAGGCTCCGCCATCTTGACTCCACCCCCCACAAGTTAAATTACTAAGTACTTTCAAAAAACACTACACATTGAGTCACATTAGTTTGCAGCTTGGCTCACAGAATCCATCAACTTTCAGATATGTCTAATTCTAAAATTCACAAGTTTATAATGTAAAAATTTTTTTAAATATATACAGGCTACAATAAAAGTAATTCAAGTAGTTAATTCTACTATAGTAATCAATTCCAGGTATAAGTGCTTCAGACACTTGAGTAATTTGTAGAACCTTACATATTTTGTCCTTACTCAAACATCTCTTAGGAAACCATGAAACATTCAAAGCTTGGAAACAAACAGAAAACTGATGCTAGTCACACTTTAAAATAGTTCATGGGGTCTTAAAGATAAACACTGTAGTAACTATAAATTCCCCATATTCACTCCTCCATTATTTTCAAATAAGGTGATTGGACTATATTTGCCTTGGCAGAGCATTATTAGAGAAATCAAATTCTACCTCTATGCTAGTCTAGGGCAGCTGCAACTCTCATCATGATAGAAGTAAAGTAATAGAAGTTAAGAGTCCCTATCCATAAATTCTAGTTCAACTCAAAATTCAAGTAATTAATCTAGGAATATGGGTCAATTTTAAAGCTAAGTTATAAATCTACTTATTTTAAGGAAGTATCTCTAATATATTTATGTCTGGCATTGGTTTCATTTTAGGAAGTTCCAGTTCTTAGGAATACCATAATGTTCTTGTATTGAATGATAAGAATACATTATAAGATATGAAAAATCTGGTGTTTCTACACTATGATAAATTATAGCAGTAGTAATGAAATTATGATTCTTCATAGTTCTTTATATATTACTACTAAGACAAATACTACTAGGTGGCCCCTTAGCACACAGAGTGCTAGGCCTGGAGTCAGGAAGACCTGAGTTCAAATGTGACCTCAGACACTAACTTACTAGCTGTTTGACCCTGGGTATGTTATTTAGCCCTTGTCTGCCTCAGTTTGCACAATTGTAAAATGGGGATAAAAACAGCACCTAACTCACAGAGTTGTGATGAGGTAACATTTATAAAGTGCTTGTACGGTGCCCAACACATAGTAGGCACTATTTTAATGTTATTTGTTATTATTATTTTTGTTATTATTATTATTTTTTTTGATTGAAAGAGGTAGGGCATCTGCCATCAGCTATCATCATTATCATTATTAAGGCTTTAATTACTTTGATAGAAGGAAGGTATATGCTTTTCTGGACATGTAGATCAGAAATTCTCCCATCAGCTAAATTATATCAATAAGATTTTATTATAATAATAAAATTTTATGAACAAATGGATATTTTATCATGATGATAGAATTACCTGAGTAATAAAAATTTAATAAAGGGAAAGAAGGTTTAGAGGTTACAATATAAAATATTATGTATCTACATACAGCAACTTTTAAAACTAAGTTTCATGTGTTTGAGGTTGAGATAAAAAAACAACCCAAGTGTAATTATCAAGAGAAATAAAATCTTTTTTATATGAAATATATTTCACACTAGCATAATGAAACATTTTTGGCATGCCTTCGAATATTAAAATACTACTTCCAAAGAAGCAATGTTTTGATTTGTGCTATTTGATCCCCCTTACCATGAAATGCATGGAATTTCTTTATGTCTCCAGTGTCTGTCCACACTCTCTCATCTCTCAGACTCTAACTTATAGATGCTTTTACTGAATATTTTCCAGAAGCTGTATTGATCCTAATTAGATTTCTTGTAAAACAGGTTCTGTCTGTAGGAAAGTACTCAGTAGATACAGAAGGATTTTGAAATGGGAACACAAGACAATAAAATAAGCATCCTGTCTATTCAAAGCTCTTCTATCCTACTCCTGACTTTCTTCCTGTTTTACATCCATTTCTATCCAACAGTCTTGATATCACTTCAGTTTCTTGATTCTTGAAACCACCACATGCTAAAGGCCATCATGTGGGGAGAAATACAAGCAAAAGACAGGCAACTCAGAGTTAAAAGTTTTAATTCTATCACTGCACTGATCTGCAGGTATATTTGATAGAGTTGACATTTCAATGATGTGGAAAACTAGCACAGAAAGATGAATGGATGGGAAGCTATTATTTAATTTTAGATGCCTTATTTTGCAAGATCTGAAAGTGATAAAACAGAACAATTAATGTTGTTTCACTGTTTTTTTATTATTCTGCTCCCTGAATGTCATCTTGACTTAAAATAAACACATACACACGTGTCTGTAATATTAGTTTAAAATGCTTTTCTGAAATAGTATGAAAAGTAAATACCTGGAATACTAAGTAAAAATGTTCTAATCAGATGTTAAAAACACACTGTTAAGAAAACTTCCACAGTCATAGTATGACACTAAGGATATTCAGTATTAACAGGAGATATAAAAAACCTTTCCTCTCCCACCGCCAACAAAATAAATAAATAAATAAAATCAAGCAAAAAACAAAAAATAACCTGTAAGGTCTTTTAAATTTTACTATCTATATACAAAGGGAGGGCTGTTACCATAGCATAGAAAGATACTTTAGCAGGAATGTTATTTTACCATAAATATTTTAGATTATGAGAAAACAACCAAAAATAATATTTTACATGTGCATATGATCCCAATAATTAAAGAAAAAAATTTTAGAAATAAAATAATTGACACACTGAACATCCTGAACATCAAATGAATGTGCCAAGGGTCACTATTTTTAAGAATGTTGACAATGATGCTATCAAACAAGAGACAAAGTATATCTTAAGTAGCAAGAGCTTTTATTTTAAACGGGTGAGGGAGGGAGCTAGAATGTTTTACTGGCAAGTCAAAGATTTAAAAACTTTTTTTGAATGTAATAAAAATGAAATTTGAACATTTATAAACCCTATTAATTCTCACCATGCCTAGAACTATATATTAAATAATGGAAAAGTCATAAGTTTAGTTGATTAAAGTGTAAAATCGTATAAGCTACCAATAATCAACATGAGGTGGCATACCATTAAATGTTTGTGACCTTTTAAATAAAGAAAGAATAAAGTACAGAAAATAATGGATTGGGCTATTTTGTAATATATACTGTGAAATATTTATTTGTTAGGACCTTTCTTCACTGCTTTTTGTTTGGGAAGGAGGTTAAGGGTAATAGAACAGTAAAGACAAAGGACAAAACAATAGCTTGTACTTTTCTGAACATTTGAAAAAAATCATCTCTGACGATCTCTGAAACAATGGATATAGTATTATAAAGTGAAGTTTTAATATTTTAAATCATTTGTAAACCTTAATAGTGACCAATATTAAATTTGGCATATCTACTTAGAATACAGAAAGCAAATTTATCATCCTATAACTCTCCATTAATTTTTCCTGAGTCAAAATGACATGCAATTTCATCATTACGTTTCTGTATATACAAAGAAAAATAAATTATGAAAGCTCAACAGAGGAGCCTTGAAGTCCTGCTCCTATGGCCCTGAACACTAGTCAGTGACCATTCTGCTCACCTTTCCCTGACAAGGCATCACGCCGGTTCTGTAAGTAGTATAGCAGCTGTTCCACCTCATTTAATTTTGAGGGATGAATGAGTTTACATTCTTCAACCACTTTCCGAGCCAAGGAAGTGATATCAGTGTTAGCATTGAGACTCTTCAGACGAATTCTGTAAGAAAGAATTTTTAATTCAGATATTATGACAGTAAGCAATATATTTATATACATAAAGAAATGTATGTAAATACAGTTATATGCATGTATATATACATGTGTATAAGTTTGTTTAGACATATATATTTTCATATGCTTCCAATGAATACACAAGTTGGAAGCATTAAAATCTAGCTATCCACGAGATGTACTGGAAGAAATTACAATGAAATACCAAATACAATTTAGACAACCTAGAATGAAAAAGAATACCAAGTCAGTTACAGTCTTAGTAAATAATCTTGTTTCTTTAAAACCAAGCGAAAACTGGGGCAAAAGTAGCAGAAAATAAGCAGAAGAGCCTTTAGGAGAATAAAAAATAAAAAGTACTTAACAGCTAAAACATATTTCAATTGATCAGCAATCTCATTAATGCAGGTATTCCCTCCAATGGTGCAGATCTCCTACTTTCTCATCACATGTTTTCCCATAAATGCTCTACAGGGGATGCTCCCAAGGTGCTAGGGGTCTTATGCTACATTTCCTGTCACTACCTGCATACCACTGCAGTACATGAGCTGTCTGTTACCTCTTGCTCTTGATGTATGAAAACCAGGTTATCTCCTTTCCATCTCAGACATTTCTTTATTTCAATTAAATTCAATGAAAACTTATTTATTAAGTGCTTACTACATGCCATGCACTGAAGATACAAAGACAAAAATGAAACTGTTTCTATAACCAAGGAGATTATATTCTACTTAATTTTTATGATAGTTTTTGTATCATCTGTTCTAAGCAATTCATAAATGTTAATATGCTGGAACCTATTGCTTTGAGTAACCCATAATTCTGATTCCCAGATATTGCAGTATTCCATAATTGTAGCCATACAGAATACTAGAAAAAAAAGATGTTAAAAAGATGAGATTTTATTTTAGAGAAAGGCCCAGAATCACTGAAAGCACAGATAATTTCCCAAATGCAATCTGGCCTACTCTTTTCTTCCTATTCAGTTTCGGGCTTCCAGGGGTCCAGTCTCTCCTCTCTTCAATCTATTCTCTTCCATTTGACTGACAAAATAATCTTTCCAAACTTAAATCCAACCATCACGTCTCAAGAAGTTTCAGCAGGCCCATCCTGCCTCTAGAATAAAATAAAAATGCCTCAGTTTGGAATTGAAAACCATTCACATTCTCACTGCAGACTACCTTTATGGGTTTAGTGCACAATATTCACTTTTATGCACTCTACTTTCCAGCCAAACTGGCCAATTAGCTGTCACCTGAACTTAATGCATCCCCTGACTTTGCACTGGCTAACCTGTACCTGCAATGCCTTCCTATCTTACCCTGACTTGTTAGGACTCCTTGTTTCTACAAGCTTAACTCACATGCTACTTCCTATATTAAGTCTTTCCTGATCCTTAGTTGTTCCCCTTACTTCAAATGATTATGTGTATGAATATGTGTCGATATGTATATTATACACCCATAAAATATGCATGATAACACACTTTTTATGTTTATTTTTCATATGTACCATTTCCTTACCCCAACAGTAGAATGCAAGTTCCTTGAGGGCAGGGACTGGTTTCCTATTTTTGTCTCTACATCCCCAGCAGCTGACATAATGTAGTATACAGCTGGGAAGGAATACTGGCTCTGGAATCTGAGAAACTGGGTTTAAATCCTGACTGTCACTTTCTATCTATGTAAACTTGAGAAATTCCTTAACTCTAGGTCTCAGTCTCCTCATCTGCAAAATGAGAAGACTAGACCAGATGACCTCTGAGATAACCTTCCAGGCTTCTCATTTTAGAAGATCCACCCTCCTCCCACCCCACATCCCTGTCCTCTATTTTGAAGAAGTACCTGGCAAACTCCATGCTCCCTCTTTACTCTTCTTGGGGTTTTCTCCCTCATCCACAGTTTTTCAGCTCTTTTTTTATGTGCTTAAATTCATTAGAATTTAAACTCCTTGAGGGCATGGACTGTCTTTCTTTTTCCTTATATGTGGTATTCGAATCAGTTAGCACAGTGCCTAGTACATATTAAGGGCTTAATAAATGTTTGTGGACTTCCAGCTCAGAACATACTGATGAGCTAGACACTTTGCTTTAGCCATGAGGCCTTGCTGAAAAATACCTACAGCAACTGTTCTATGGTGTCTGTCTGGTATTGTCTATTATTTATCAAGATGAAAAAGCATGAAAAGGCTATCTTAATCAATGATAGCAACTGATATCAATTTCAATATTTATATTGTCAAAACAAGATTCTGTTCAAATTTGAAGAGTTATAAGTTATGAGTGTTTATAAAATGCTTAATACTAAGAATATGCACAAACATGAATAAAACTCACATTTTCTGACATTCCTTCCGTTCTCCCAGCATGGGATCCCCCATTTCTCCAAGAATGGTAGCTTCCACTTCATATTGAACAATAAGTGCCTTTTCTGATGGATGCACATCAATATTTCCTCCTTTAACCTTCCTAAAAAGTTAAATTAATATTTCATTACTGTTATACACCACACAAAATTTTCCCATTTGTTAAATGGTAAGGCAATTGTATACACATTGGGATACACATGGGTTAACACATCTGTTCCGCTCCCATTCCATGGAGCTAAATTCTATTTCATGGAATAATCAACCATTTGTACATAAAGCCTGTCCTGATTACCTCAGCATCTAAAAGGGTGATCCTGCTAAGATTAGGCTGCATTAGAAAAACAGTGTGTTATAGCAGAGTTCTAGATCTGGATTCTTAAAGACCCACTGCTGATACTAGTTGTATGGCTATAAGCACATAACCTAATCTCTCCAAGCCTAAATTTCCTTATATTTAAAATGAGGTGCTTGAACTAGAAGGCCTCTAAGGTCCCTTCCAGTTTTACACGTATTATTTATTTGGTATTTACCCTGTGGATATTTTTGTTTGTTAAGTAGATGTTGTTTCCTCCAATAGAACATAAGCTTCTTGAGAGCAGGGATCATTTCATTCTTTGCATTTGTATCCATAGTACTGAGCACACTGACACATCAAAACAGCTTAATGATTATTTCTTTTCCCTCTCCAATCTCAACAGGCACAGATGGAACTCTCGTGCTTCCAAGTAGTGTGAGAAAAAAGGCATGGAAAGGGTATATGTAGTGTTGCAAATGAATAACAGATAAGGCCAATTTCCTGGATCATAAAGTGCAGAAGGGAACACAATATTCAGGGAGGGTGGGAAGGGCAGTTGGGGCCAGAAATGGAAAGTTTTAACATCAAACAGAGGAGTTAACAGTTTATTTTGTGGCAACAAGAAGCCATGGAGTTGACCAAGTTGTATTAATTTTGTTAATGCAAAAACCTGATGCAACTCAAATCATTCATCTTCTATTTTGTGATCTATACTTATCGCTGGTTAAAACCTCTTCCCCTCACCATACTTATGAACAGTATCTGATCTTGTTCTCTTCCAATTATTTATATTCAGTTCAATATTCATTTGGAGTTTACTGTATGATTTGGTATTAGCTATTAGTCTAAACCTAATTTCTGGAGACTGCTTTTTAGTTTCTCCCCATGTTGTTGTTGTCACTCAATTGTCTCAGTCCTCTCTGACTCTTCATGACCCCATGTGGGGTTTTCTTGGCAAAGATACTGGATTGCCATTTCCTTCTCCAGTTCATTTTATGGATTAGGAAACTGAGGAAAACAGGTTTAAGTGACTTGCCAGGGTCACACAGTTAGTACGTGTCTGAGGCCAGATCTGAACTCAAGAAAATGAGCCTTCTTACTCCAAGCTCCACACTCTATCCATAGCACCACCTAGCTGCCCTGTAATTCTTATCAAATAGGGAGCTCATCTCCAGGTAATTTATGCTTTCAAATTGATTGAATCCACTTATTGAACAAAGGATTACTGGGTTTACTTGTTTTTTACTTCCTTGTCTAGTCTTGTTGAACTTCTGTAGTTTTCTAATTTCTAACCAAGATCAAATAATTCTGAATACCACTTTAATTTGAGATCTGAAAATGCGATTTAGTCCCATTCCAATCCTCTCTTTTTCTGGATATTTTAGATCTTCTGTTCCTTCAACTGGGTTTTGTTACAGTTTTACTGAACTCTCTAAAGAATCTTCTTTGTAGTTTGATTGGGATGACACTAAATCTACAAATTAATCTAGGTAGTATTTTCATTTCTATTACTTGTGTTGGTCTCACTATAAGAACTGTCTACTCTTAGTTATATGTAAATTTTTTATCTCTTGATATACTGGTCCTGAGTGTGCCTTGGTAAAATCATTCTCAGATATTTTATGCACTTTGTTGTTATTTTGAATGAGGCTTCTCTTTCTATTACCATCACCTCTTTTCTGAGCTTTTTATGTATAAAGTAGAAATGCTATGGAGATGTTTTTTGGAGGGAGGAGTAGTTTAATTAGCTACTTTAATAAAGTTATTATCTCAATTTATTTGTTAGTTGACTAAGATTTCCTAAGCAAATTATCATACCATCAGCAACCATTAAAGATACTGTCTCAATTAATTTATTTGCTAATTGGTCAAGATTTCCCAAGTAAATATCATACCATCAGCAACTATGGATAGTTTGGTTTCCTCTTTGCTAATGTTTATCTTCAATTCCTTTCTCTTGTCTTATTGTTAATGGTAGCATTTCTAAACCATATGGAATGCAAGGAAATAGGGCATCTTTTTCTTCATCTGTTCACCCCCTACCACCTAGGAATCACCCTCAACTTCTTATTATCTATCATTCCCTTCCAACCCCGATATTCAATCTATTGTCAAGATCTATCAATTTCACCTTTACAACATCAATCCAATACGCTCCCTTCTCTCTGACACTGCATCCACTTTAGTGCAGACCCTCAAATCACCTCACAGCTGGACTATTCCAAGTGCCTGCTGCTGGGTCTGCCTATTTCAAGCCTCTCCCCACTCCAATCCATTATCCATTTAGCCACCAAAGTGATTTTCCTTAAGCACAGGGGTCTGACCATGTCATCACTCTACTCGATAAACTCCAGTGCTCCCTACTGTCTCTAGGATCAAATATAAAATCCTCTGGTGTTCAAAGCCCTTCACAGCCTTCCCACCACCCTCGTTCAGTCTTCTTAAAACTAACTCCCTGCTATCTCTTCAATTCAGTGACACTGGCTTCCTGGTTGTCCCTTGAACAAGACACTATCTCTTGTCTATGGGCATTTTCTCTGGTTGCCCCCTAGAAATATTCTCCCTTCTCATCTGCCTCCTGGCCTATCTGGTTTCCCTCAAGTCCCAAGTAATATCTGACACAGAAAGTCTTTCCTAACCCTACATAATTCTAATGCATTCTCTTTTTATTTCCTATTTGTCCTTGACTTTTACAAATCTGACTGTACAAACAACATCATTCATGAACTTCTGTGACTTCAGGCATTGGTGTGATTTTATTAGTAACCTCATTTTCACTTTCATGTTGGCAACAGCACACACTCACAGCTATGCTCAGGAGAGATAAAATGAGAGGTGCAATTCATGCACGTCTGTGCCCACTAGGCACTTCCCTGGTCTGGTTCCCCTTACCCTTGTAAAAGAACTCCTTGTGCATCCATTGTTTGCATTTTCATTGTTTGCCTTTAAAATTCAAGTTTTCTGTTGCAATTATGCCCCCAAAAGCATAGTGCAAGTCCTTTGGGCTCTAAGATGAGATCAAGATAGCAGTGAATAAAGTCCCTTTTTGACTTTATTTCAGTGTATGCGTATGACCTGTTGGTCTGTGCCTAGTTTCTGCCAAATTGCTTTCCAGTTTTCCCTGAAACTTTTTATCAATAGTGATTTCTTGTCCTCAACTCTAGATTACTATGGTTGTTTATTACTGTTATGGTGTAGCTAATCTAACATTCAATTTCTTAGTATGATATTTAATGATTACTGCTTTGAAATATAGTTTAAGATATGGAACTGCTAAATCACCTTCTTTGTCATTTAAAAAAAATGATTCCCTTGATCCTTAGGATGTGAGGCAAAACAGATAGAAATGCCTTTTCTTTAATGCCATTTCTTATGATAAAATCATGCCAGTTTCTAATACTGATGAAACAACAGATGAAACTTCTTTATGTGTTGCCACACTAATCAGACTGTGAACTCCTGGAGAAAAGCTCCTGTCTTATTTTTCTATCTGCATCTTCAGCGCTTAGAACAGTGATTTAAACATAGTTGTGTATGTGTGTGTGTGTGTGGGGGGGGCAGGTAATGTGGTTTCTCAGAGACTATCTGCTAAAGTATGTGAAACCTTAGGCCTAAATTAGGTGACCTTGGGGGAAAAACGAAACTCTGGAAATCCCTTTGTCACCCCACCTGCCAAATAAGGGAATGTTAACAGAATAGCCAATCAATTTAAAAGATTACATGAGGAAGGGGAGGGTTGCGGGTGGCTTTTGGCTATATAAGCCAGCTTTGGCTTCTATACGGTGGGCTCCTCTCCCTGGATTTATTTTCCAGTGACTGGACCACCCGCTTCCTGCGAGATTCTCATAAAACTTTCTACCTTCACTTTGAGAGGTCTCTGAGTAGTCAATTTGGGTTAGGGTCTCTGTACCCAACACAGTTTTGGGGGCTTATGTCCCGGGATCACGTAACTCAGCAGGGAATGACCACGACCCCTATTGGGAGGTAGGAGCTCGTGGGACACTTTGTTCCTGTGGTCTCTGGAGCAGGAAGGTGTTTCTCCTCTGCCGAGCAAAGTGTCCGAAATGGAGAGATTCGGGGGAAGGAGAAAGTGAAAGTGATGGATCTGAAGCTCTGTGTGCAGATGCTGCATTGACTGAGCATGCAATCAGGAGAACCTACACGTGTGTAGCCCGAAGGTACAGACTCAGGAGTCTGGGGGTCAATTGGCTGGGTCGAGGGAGACCCGAGGGGAAGAGTCTCTCACATAAATTGTGTGGTGGAACGGACTGCAAATGACCCCAGGGGAAAGGACTGTCCGAGAATGCCACCGGGTGACTGCTGGCAGGAGGGCGACCCCTGTCGAGATAATTTGGAATATAGCGGAGTCTAAGGGCAGTCCATCAAATTATGGGGAAAATGCAGTCCAAACCCCAAAATCAGGAGCAATGCCAGGAAGTTCCGGCTAAGAGTCCCTTGAGAGATAGGTTACAGAACTGGGATGAGCTATCAAAATATAAAGGGAAGGATAAAAAAAAATGATCAAGTGAAACTGGCTTGTATATCTTTGTGTATCTGTGTAAAGTGTCTTTCTGTGTAACTAACAGCCTCTGTGTTCAGGGACAGGAAAAGCTACTGTTGAACTTTCTTGGAATGCAGCTTTCTCTTTGTCTCCCCCTCCCTCTTCCATCACTGAAAAAAAAAAAGAAATACTTGCTTAGGTTATATGATGGTAAATGCAGGTCTAAGAGTGTAGGAGAAGTATCAGGTCAGTATTAGAAAGAAATAAGGTATGTGTGGTTTTAAAAGGGGCTTTAATCAAAGTCCAACAGAAGGATGAGTACATAGTAGGAAAAGCAAGAAAGTTTAAGCATGAAGCAAAGAAAGGAGCATGGGTAGGAAGTTCAGATAGGTGTAAGTTATTTGCTATTGAAAAGTGTGAACAGAAGTTTTAAGATTTTTTAAAAGTTTGAAAATCTCCTCCTCTTCATTCCACCCTGGCCAAGTGGAGTGAGGAGAAGGCGATAAGAAAGGGAGGGAATCTTCTCCTTCAGATCAAAGAGGCAGGCAGACAAACATTTAACTATTTCCTGCTTCACCTAAAAGAGGAAAGTTCTGTGGATCAGAATGCAACTGAAAGGCAACTGAATACATTTTGGTCATTTGTGAAGAATGTCACTCCTAATTCAATGCTAAAGATAAATAGCATTTGGCACTGAGGCAAATTAGGAAAATACATAGATCTGAAAAAGAAATACCTCAGAGGTGAAGCTTTGAGCTCTCCAGTACAGAAGGAGACACCAGGGTCCCACTCACCTGACTGGCAGATTCAAAGCTCTCACTTTCAAAGAAGTTTCTAAGGAGTGGACACATAAGTGAAATTTATGGGAGTAAAAGTTAGAACAGCTAAAAACATTGGAGCAGATTTTGTTAAAGCCTCTCCCACAAGATCAGATTAAGGAAAGAGAGTGCTGAAGAATAGTAGGGAATTTTAGTTATCCTTCCCCACTTGAAAAAAACAAAGGGGGGAGGCATAGCAGCTATATCAAGGGCCCCACCGGCAAGAGCCCTAGGCCCCTGGGTACCCTGAAACCCTCACATCTAGGAATGCAGATGACCCTCTCTCCTTTCAAACCCCTGGGTCCACAACCAGGCTCTGCAACTGTGGGGAGAGGAGAAGAGCCTCTGCACTTGGTTTATGGATCACCACATTCACAATCTATGTGAGATTCCTGAATGTAATTGATTTCTAGTGATAAGTTGATAGGTTGTGTGGCACCAAGAAAACTTTAGTTCTGTGTAACTTCAAATACTAGAGTTTTAATGTCACCAGATTGGTAATTCATTTGTTTTTATTTCAAAGTTCAAATTTAAGAACATAATAATTGTTTATGATATTGTTACTGGTAAACAGTTGTATTATCTATGTTGTATGAGAAGCTGTTTCTCTTTTATAATACTCTTTTGTAGTATTATAATTTGGGAAATCGTAAGCTTCCGAGTCTGTCTTTATTTAAAAGAAAGCTTCAGTTAAGATTGTTTAAACTTGTAAGATTGTTAATTAAGTTATTTGGCTACTGTTTTAATGCTAAAACCTAAAATTGTTAATTGATTACTATATATAGAAAGGGGGAGACTGGATGAAAACTTTATTTTGACTAGTTCTGCTCATTCAGAATAGTCCTCCTGCATGATGTTGTAAAACTGCCAAAGTCCCTAGAAATTATCTCTATTAGGCAAGATCATTCAGCCTGGGAAGAGAGCTTGTTTTAGTTATGAAGCTCCTAAACAATAAACTTGATTTTCTGAGAAGTAGCAAGTCTATGTACAAAAGAGTAAAAAGGATCTCTAACAATTGGCTTTACCAGGATGAGTACTGGTAAATTTTTGTGGTATATTGCAACTTGAAGAGAGTAAATTGATGTTAAGGTAAAAAAGGTTTTGGGACTATAGTGCATGTGGATGCTTTGTCCAATCAGGTCCCTATTTTTTATCTTTATGGCAATTCAATGGAAAGTTAGGCATAAGGCAAATTATGAAATTTTATGTTTTAAGAACATTCTTCCAAAATATTTATGAGAATAATTGGATACATAATTAATTAGCTTGTGAGGTAGACATTAACTTCTTTGTTAATTTACTCTAGGATTCCAGTACAGAACAGTTAGTAATAGAGATCAGAGGGTTGAGAAGATAAATGAAGATTTGGTTAGAAATAGGGATTACAGTGTGAGTTCAGATTAAGCATAGTCCCAGGAAGATAGGGAAGCTTGGGAAGTAGATGCAAATCTATTAGAGCAATAATTTATAATCCTGATGGGAGATTTGATTTTTATGAACAAAAATAAATATAGAAATGAATACAGGTTGAGGCTCACTTTAGAGATGTTCCTTAACCAATGTGAGATTACAATCATATCTTTTTTTTTTTTTAAGCAATTGGTGTTAAGTAACTTGCCCAAGGTACACAGCCAGTTTTTTTGTGTGGGTGCTAAGTATCTGAGGCTGGAATCTATCCTGGGTCCTCCCGACTCCAGGGCCGGCGCTATTACTCACTGTGCCACCTAGCTGCCCCATTACAATCATATCTTAAATTGACACTGTTGGAGCTTGTTATTTAAGATTTGATGGGACTGTTAACTGACTATTCCTCTGAGTCTAACTCCAGGTATGGATATTAAGAAAGGCTATCCAAGCTATCTGAACCACTGATCCATGATGACAGACCCTATGAAGTACAGGTATGGAAAGCCTGTGAAGCATGGGTATGGAAGGTCGGGAGAATGACAGTTCTGCATGAGCTGAGGTAGGATTCTCCTGACTCGACCCTCCCAGTGACACCTGATAGACTCTGAGCTTGGCTCAATGCAGATTGAAGCCTGGTATACATTTTGCCTGGAACTGACACTCTGAAGTTGGGGAAAATGGTTCCCTCATTACAGTTTTGTCCCTATTCTTGGTGGCAAGTTTCAATAATCAAAAGTTTTGAAAACACAACCACAAATCTATTAAATACTTGATTCTGGGACATCTCAAGTTACTATAAGATAAAGCTATTAGGCTTAGGATTTAGTATAGGTATTCCTTGTATAAATCAAGGTCCTTTAGTTCTTTGTAATAGTATAAGGACAACTAGATCAAGGGTTTGTGGGAATATTATTCTGTTATTTAGTGAGCATCACACTTGTCTCAGCTTTCTCATAATTAGTCAATATTAAAAGGAGGATAGTTTTTGTATTTGGTAAAAATTTTAATTGTTTGAATTGTGAGCTTAATGTGAATCCCTTAGTGAAATCCCATCCTCCTAGTAGAGGACTTAATAATGGATTAATGCAAAATATAAAACAAACTGATTTTAATGTGTGATCATGACAATTGACCAAGACTCCAATTTTAATTTTGTAAGAATGATAAGGGTTCTGGAGTGGTAATTTAGATTGGTTCTAAGGTTCCTTTTGTAGGTAAATGAATAAAAGAAGGTGGAAGAAAGGCTGGGATGTGGAACTGAAGATGGATGACCCTAAGCAAGGACTTCCATCAGATGGTGTAACCCCTTCCAGACAACAGTGTGAAAAGAGAATTTTGGACTTTGGAAGGGACAATTGTTTGTTATTGTTTTCTTTTGAATCTCTGTATCTGCACTCATAAAAGGGACTGCCCCCTTGTATGTTGTCAATGCAACAACAGGAATTAGAATTAAGAAAAGTGGGGAAATTTCAAAGGTATTAGACAATCTTTCAGCTGAAGAAGGAGGGGTATGTGGGAAGCTCAACTTATCCAAATGTTTCATGAGAATTGACAATAATGGGGCTGTAGTAAAGGAAATTACACAAGATATACAGAAATTAGCACATGTATCTGTACAGATTTGGCAGTCACCTTTTAATACATCTTGGTGGTCCTGGTTTGGAGAAAATTGGTGGAAACAGGCTTTGTGGCTTCTGCTTGTAGCTATTAGTGGGATTATTGATTCCTGTATGCCTCCCATGTATGATCAAGTTGATCACAAAGACAGTGCAAACTGCCCTTGCCAAAATGATCAGACTGGAGACAAATATTACTGAGGGAATTAGACTGATGGTTTTAAAAGGGCAAGTCTGGGAACCAGTACCTACCACCACAAGGGATGAACCAGAAGGAATGGATGACTTAGAGAAGCGTTGAGAAAATATGCTCTGATTATTCGAGGAGAAGGAATGTGAAAGAATGCTGAGAAATTTCTAATGAGAAAACACAATAGGGTATAGAAGAGGAGGGACTGTGTGCGTGTGGGGGGCAGGTAATGTGGTTTCTCAGAGACTATCTGCTAAAGTATGTGAAGACTTAGGCCTCAGTTAGGTAACCTTGGGAGAAAATCAAAACTCTGGGAATCCCTTTGTCACCCCACCTGCCAAATAAGGGAATGTTAACAGAATAGTCAATCAATTTAAAAGATTACATGAGGAAGGGGAGGGTTGCGGTTTTCAGCTATATAACCCAGATTTGGCTTCTATACAGAGGTCTCCTCTCCCTGGATTTATTTTCCAGTGACTGGACTGCTCACTTCTCATGAGATTCTCTTAAAACTTTCTACCTTCACTTTGAGAAGTCTCTGAGTAGTCAATTTGGGTTAGGGTCTCTGTACCCCACACATAGTTAAAGACTTTAATAATTTCTTTACTTATTCTTTCATAGTTTTTTATTTTAAGTAATTGGGGTTAAATAACTTGCTCAAGGTTACAAGGCCAGTTATTTTGTGTGGGTGTTAAGTATCTCAGGCTGGAACCAATCCTGGGTCTCCCGACTCTGGGGCCAGCGCTCTTACTCACTGCGCCACCTGGCTGCCCCTCATTCATAGGTTTTTTTTTTTTTAAAGCAATTGGGGTTAAGTAACTTGCTCAAGGTTACATGGCCAGTTATTTCTGGGTGTGGTGCTAAGTAACTGAGCCTGAATTCTATCCCAGGTCATCCTGACTCTGGGGCCGGTGCTCTTACTCACTGCACCACCTGGCCGCCCCTAAGCAATTTGGGGTTAAGTAACTTGCTCAAGGTTACACGGCCAGGTGTTTCTGGGTGGGTGCTAAGTGTCTGAGCCTGGATTCGATCCCAGGTCATCCCAACTCTGGGGCCGGTGCTCTTACTCACTGTGCTACCTGGCCACCCCCTTCATTCATAGTTTCTAATAATTTCCTTTATATTTTCTTCACAATCTCACCCTTTCCAGTCTTCTTACCCCTTACTCTGTACCACAAACTCTTTGGTCCAATGACAGTGGCCTCCTTTGTTCTTCCTAACATAAAACACACCATCTCCTGACTACATCCATTTTTATTGTCTATCCCCGAGCTGAGGAATGCTGTCTCTGGATTCGCTGCCTTCCTTCAGATCTCAACGAAAATCCCACCCTTTGCATAAAGCCTTTTTCAAACTGCCTTAATGGTAGTGCCTGCCCTCTGAGATTAGAACCAATTTATCTTGTATATTTCTTGCTTGTACATAGTAGTTTATATGCCTTTCTGGATATGGAGCTGGGATGGCCTTAGGCACTAGCTGTGTGATTCTGGGTAGATCACTTAATCTTTCCCTCAGTCCCCTCAACCATAAAATGGAGAAAATATCTGCATCTAACTTGCAAGGCTGTTGTGAGGATCAAGCACTTAGCACAATGCGTGGCACATTGTAGGTGTTCTATAAATGCTAATTCCCTTTCCTTCTCCCTTCTAACACCAGAACAGAAGTGTCAAACATACAGACTGCAGGCCCATATATGGCCTGCAACGTTCCTAAGTATGACCTGATTCAAATTTACGTGTAATTGGGAAATGTTCAGCAAAAAAAAAATACAATAAATCAAGGATAATATTGCATTTTAAAAACTAAGTTATTAAGCAGTCTACAGGAATCCTTATCTATGGTTTGGAGGCTCCTAGTTCTATTAAATTTGACACCACTGCTTCAGACTATGACTCCCCCGAGAACAGGCACTGTATTTTTGTCTTTTTTTGTGTAACTCCATCACTTAGCAGAGTGATTAGGCACTTAACAAATGGTATTCACAAATTCATTTGCTGTCAATTCTTGCTTTTTCTTTCATCATACCTAAGAACTGCTTCTCTCCTTAGTTTCCTGGGGTACCAACCCCAGACTAATCCTTATCTAGCACGCTCTCTCCAGTTAAGGTGGACATGTGGTAGTCTAGAAATAGAAAAAAGTCACTTGGAAAGGACAGTGGAACCCAGAAGAAGGTCTGGAAAAAGTAAAATGTTAAGTCTGACTATAGTAGCTACTTGGACTCTCCCTGCAGCAGAGTCTAAAATAGGCACACTGTGAAAGAAACAGACTTCTTCCAAACATGGGGCTCATAAGCCTCCACAGAAAATAGGCAGTAAGGGCTGAGGAAGGGATATAGTAGCAGTAGGCCTTCTGAAGGGAAAGGATTAACTGTAAAGCATATTTTCAGCAAGTACACCAAGGAAAACTCAGAAGAGGAATTAAGGCTGACAAAAGCTCAATGAAAAGGGAGAAATGAAAATTCAAAGAAATGGTATACCTCCACAGTTAAGTATCTTAAAACAAGGGAAATGGAATCATAACCTCTGAAAGAAAGTAAAGAATGAATAGCAAATTTTGCAAGCACCCTTCAAATCATATTATATTTATATGTATTATATATATTATATCATATATGTATATGATATTATACATATATATATATATATATAAAATCATATTCCATAATCCCTAGAGTAGTTTGTAAGAACAATCAAATAATTGAAAATGTAGGGGAAATAAAAACACAAATTAAAGCTCTTAAGGGATAAATCATCAAATCTAACCAGACTAGAGAAGTTAAAGGAGACATTCTCTATGGCAGCAGAGTATCTGAAAAAGAACATGACAGAATTTGAATGAAAAAAAAAATTCAAAACTAAAAGGAAAAATGTTGGAACAATATAAAAAACAACAAAAAAGGTAGAACATATGAGAGGTTCTACAAAATGAGAATAACTGACCTAAACTGAATATAGGATGTAAAAAGAATCTAAGGATTAATTTTCTTCCAGGAAAAAAAATGAAAAGGAAAATATGGATACCAAACTTGAAGAAACCATACAGAAAATTACCTAGAAATATTAGAAGCGGATGGCAAAGTTCAAAAATGAAGGAATTCACAGGACACTAACTGAAAAGAACCTCAAGTTTAAACTTTTTTATTTTTTGCCTTTTGGAGGGCAATTGGGGTTAAGTAACTTGCCCAAGATTACACGGCTAGTTTTTTTGTGTGGCTGTTAAGTGTCTGAGGCTGGAACCTAACTCGGGTCCTCCTGACTCAGGGCCGGCACTTTACTCACTGTGCCACCTAGCCACCCCTCAAGTTTAAATTTCTATGAAACACTGTACTCAAATTACAGAACTATGTCATCAAAGAAGAAATCTTATAGGCAACAAAGAAAAAAATCCATTAAATTCCCACAAAAAAGTCAGAATTGTGCAGGATTACTCCATAGTTACAAAAAACAAAATAAAACAAAACCAACCACCAAGGAAAAAGGAACATCATATTTCAAAAACAAAGGCTTCTGTCTTGCAACCCAAAATATTATTTTATAAAGTGACTTACTCTCTGGACTTCTCTATCTCCATCCTAGTGTGGAGAAAACTATATATACACTGAGACTTACTCTCCTGACTAGTGACTCCCTAAGTTCAAGACACCATTTTATAAGTGGCTCCAGGTCTCCTCACTTGACTACAAGGTGTAAATGTTTAACACCTGACTCTCTGAAACAAAACAAAACAAACAAAAAAGATGTATCTACAACTACTTTTAAATTTAATCTGCATTAACATTTTATCCATCACTTTCTTAACTCTAGAAAATCATCAAAACATAAATTGAACACTGATTTGCAGCATTTGCCAATTTCTTTTTTTTTTTTTTAAGCAATTGGGGTTAAGTAACTTGCCCAAGGTTACATGGCCAGTTTTTTTGTGTGGGTGTTAAATGTCTGACGCTGTAACCAATCTCGGGTGAGCCAATATGAGCTGGCTCCAGCACACCCCTGTTTCATTCTCAATTTAATTCACTCTCCAGACTTCTTCTTCTTGGCAACTAACTTACTCCAATGCAGGTAGCCTTTAAAATTTTTTTAAAAATCTCACATTATCAGAGTAACAGCAATTAAGGCAAAGATAGCATCAATGACTTAAAGAATCTAAGGAACAAAATGTAGAACAGAAAAAAAAAGTTAAAAATAGTGAATATTTCTAGAAGAAAAATATTATACTTTCATTAACAAATCAATTACCAGAAATTAAATTATGTAAAAGAAGAAATGAGAATTCAAAGAAAACTGATGAACATCTACAACAATACAAAATTTCAAAGCAAAATAAGAACTCAAAATCTTAACTCAATTTCTGAAAAGGAAAACAAACACACCATACTGACTTGCAAAAAGGAAAAAAAAGCCTCGGTCATTTGTACTTACAAATTAACTCTATCAAACATTTAGAGAGGAATTTATGCTTATGCTACAAAATTCTTCTCAAAAATAAAGGCCAACAATACTCTACCAAACTTTTTTTTTATTAGTTATCTGGTCCTGATACCCAAACCAGAGAGAGACAAAGAAGAAAAGAAAACTATAATTCATACAATGGAGGAACAAATAGTTTGACAATAGAGAAAAAACGATAAGCATAGGTAATCACATAAACAATAAAGATAATAAAAGCAAACAATTGTTTCAATAAATTAAAAAAAGGAACTTTTAGACAAAGTATAATACTCGTATATAAGATTTAAAAGCCCTTAAAAGCATAGGGCATGGAAGTACCTTTCCCTTAATAAGTTCAAAAGGATATTATTAAATCAAAAGCTAGTATTGTTTGCAAAGAAGAAGCACTAATGCTTTTCTAATAGAAAAAGTTTAAAATAGCAATACACCCTCTCCATTATTATTTGAAATGATTCTATAAATGCAAGCTATAGCAATAAGCCAAAAAAAGGGAAAAGTAAAGATATGCACATTGCAAAGGAGATTCAAAATTATACCTATATACACATGATATTGTTTGATAGTGTACTTAGAAAATACTCCAGAGAATCAAAAAAGAAACTGAGACAACTGATAGTTATCACAAGAATTCAGGATACCAAAAAAGTAAATGAAAATCAGCTTTTCTAAAAAGTACTACACTGATTTAGAGATTAACGATATACTAAAATCAAAGTACCAAGGGGATTTTCATTGCACAGACAAAATAATAAAATTCATTTGGAAGAACTAAAGTCTAGAATACCAAAGGATTTTTTTTTAAGTATAAAGAGAATGTATAAGCATTACCAGAACTCAAACTATATATTAACACAGCAGTCCTCAAAATTATTTAGTATGCATTAAAAAACAGAAAATAGATCAGCAGAATAGACTAGATAAGAAACAGAAGTAAAAAGAATAGTCCAGTGTTTGTAAAGTCTAAGAACATAAGTGTTATATAGGGAATTGACCATTTCTTGACAAAAAAAAAATGCTAGGAAAACCAGAAAGCAATTTGGTAGAAATTAGGTTTAGCCCAACATCTTACACCAGGGACCACAGTAAGTTCAAAACAGATGTGCAACATTAATATAAAAGAATTTTTTAAAAATTACAAGAAAATGAAGTTAAAGTACCTCTAGAGGAATAATCCTAAATTGAATATGGTGTATAGATTGAAGTGATCGGAACAAACAGAAGAATTTTAGAAAAGTATCATAAAAAACAACTTTGAAAGTTTTCTAAGAACTCTGATCAACAGAGATCAACTATGATTTCAGTGGACAAACGATGAAGAAAGGTACCCAACTCCAGACAAAGAGGTCAAAGTAGAAAATAAGGCTATATTTTTGGACATGGCAAATGTGTAAATTTATTTTGCTAGATTATGCTCATGGGTTACAAGGAATGACAAAGAATATATTTTTCTTGTTTTATTATGAGGTAGTTTGGGGGGAAAAAGAATCTCAGTGCTCTATCCACTGTACCACCTAGCTGCCCTAGCAATAAAATACTGCATACTAATAAGGGGAAAAAAAAACCTTAAGATAGTAATTTTTCTCATAACCAAGTTTTGCTTCCTTGCTTCCATCTGCATGCAAGTCCTAGGAAGACAAAGTCCAGGATTTAGTCACTATTAATACCATAAATATACACAATTTCTTTTTAAAAGTTAAAATATAACCAAATACTTAACCCAAATTTTACAATAAGGTACTTTAAACACCCCATAAAAGAAAAAGTTCATTCTTTTTCTCTGATACGAAGGAAGGGTCAAAAAATTTTATAAAGATTTTCCAGATTTGCAAGGGTACTTCAACCCTAACCCTTGCACATGTGGAAGTGATAACTGTACTTCATCACTCAATAATCTCTTTTCCTTTAATATTCACTCAATCCTTCTCCACCATCCAATCAAAATTCTGACCTCTTTTCTACCAAGGATAGGTAAATAAGAGACTCTAGGAGACTCCCCTTCATTCCCCAAAGAGTTCAGTAACTAGCTCTCACTGTGTCTCTCTTCCCCAACTTCTGCCCTCATACTAGGGGACTTCAACATATAAAGATATTCTCTTTAGTTCTCAGATCCTCAGCTTGTTCATTTCCCATTACCTACTCCTTTACCTCAGCTATGCAATGAGATATTGATATTTCCATCATCCACAAATATACTACTCTCGTGTTAATGAATGCTTGAATGTCCTTTTCTGATCAAAGTCTGTCATCATTCTACCTCTCCCCCTGCCTTGCAATCCGAAACACTGTTCTTTGTTCTCATTCTGACCTCCAATCCCTCCCAGGCCATCAACCCTGCACTGTCTATACTCTCCTTCTTGCCTCATCTTGATCCCTTAGTGGATGAGTTCAATTCTGCACTATCTTCTTCTCTTGGATCCCTTGCCACCTGCTCCTGTCATTGATCTTGTCCCAAACAAGTCTCAGGCCTGGATTATTCCCATCTTTTGCCTTCATTCTTACCTGCATGCTGCTAAATGATGCTAGAGAAAATCATGAAACCATGCTGATTGGAACCACTACAAATTTATGTTATGTAATCTCACCTGGACCCTCAACGCTGCAAAACAATCCTTTCACACTTCCCTGACTCACTCACTAGTGGCTTTTAAAACCTTTTCACACACATCCCCCCAAAGCCTTCTATACCTCCTTGTTCTTCCACCCTCTTAGCCGTGAACTTTGCTTCCTATTTCACTGAAAAAATTGAGGCCACTGAGAGCTCCCTCTTCTCTCCTCCTACTAAAACTTGCATCTTCCAAATGCCTTCTGCCACTATGTCCCCCTTCACTGGTCTCACATACTGAGGTAGCTCTTCTTGCAAAGCAAATCTCTCTACATGTACAAGTGATCCCATTCCATTCTGTATTCTCCATCTATCATCCACACTCTCTCACTTATTTTCAGTCTCTCCTTGTCTACTAGCTGCTTTTCTGCAAACAAACATGCCCATGTTTTCTCCATCCCTATGAGCTTTATCCCATCTCTCTTCCCCTTTTGTGGCTAAGCTCCTTGAGAAGGATGTCTACAAAAGATGCCTCAAGTTCCTCTCTTCTGAACTCTCTAAGCCCGGCTTTTGTAACCTCATCATTCAACTGAAACTCCTGTCTCTAAAGTCACTAATGACCTCTTTAACTGACAAATCTAATAGACTTTTTCTCAATCTTCATCCTTCTTAACCTCTCTGCAGTCTTTGACACTGTGAAGCCCCTTCTTCTTGATACTTCTATGCAGATTTTCATGACATGACTCTGCTGCTCTGCCTCCTATTTATCCAAATACTTCTGGGTTTTCTTTGCTGGATCTTCAGCTGGGTCACACCCAGGGTTCTGTTCCTGAGCCCACTTCTCTTCTTCCACTATACTAATTCACTTGGTGACACATCAGCTCCCATGAACTGAAATATCATCTCCATCCTTATTATTTTCAAATCTACTTATTCAGCCCTACCTCTCTGCTGTCCTCTGATCTTGTATCTCTCTAACTGTCTTTCAGACATCTCAAATTGGATGTTCTACAGACAACTTAAATCCAGTATACCCAAAATTGAATTCATTATCTTTCTCCCCAAACCCTTCCCTCTTCCTAACTTCCCTATGATTGTCAAGTGTACCACCATTCTCCCAGTTATCCAGGTTCACAACATAGTCTTGACTACTCACTCAAGTGCTTAATAAATGTTTATTGAATAATCTATACATACATTTTCAAGATATCCAGACAAGTCTGTCTGTGCATACCCACATATAATGTATATATGTACACACATATGTATATATGTACACATATACATATGCATACACATGGATACATATACACATAAAGGCTGTGGGCTCTCAAATACATTTTCCCCCAATACAAAGCTAAAAACCCATAAACTGATTACTGACATTGGGCTTATTAACACAATAATTCTAATGAACTAGAAAAAGAAAAAAAAAGGAAAAAGAATTAAGTAGAAATAAAACTACATGTATAAGAAACAAATATACTTAGTGCTTCATAAATGCTTGTTGATATATTTCTTTGTCCTCCGCCACTCTCCTACCCCACTTACTTCTCTCCTGGCCCCACTCTCCAAGGCCAGTGCTAAGTATGTGAAAGATGGTAATAAATATTTGTTGAACAGAATTTTATTATTAATAGTTCAGCTATTATGCATAATTCCATGTCCATATGGTAGAACTAGCAATTCAAAAGGGATAGATAATCTATAATTTCTAAAGTAATACAGGTGATGCATTACCCCCCACATCTACTACTCAGGAAAAGACTGGCTCAATTAAGAATAGAACTTATGGTAGGTTACCTAGTCACTAAAAACAGCTTACCAGGAAACTTCCTCATTAAATACTTCTGGAAAAGTATTTTCTAAGTAATTTCACAGTAAGAAAATGGTGATGGGAAGTCTCTGGCTTAAATGTTTTAAACTCATTTTAAAATCAGGTTATTATTTTATAACAGAGTAGTCATATTGGAGGAAGGAGCATTAGGTATGTTTATATAATGTTATTAAACATTATTCTTTAGTCTGGGAATTTCAACCACATGTCCCTTCAGCATTCTCATTCTAAACCAGTTATATCCTTTAAGGATAGAGAATCCTGGATAGATGGAGCTTACTAAATCTGAAGGTGTATTAAAAAGTGTTCTAACTATCCCTTGCCCTTAATGCTTCCACAAATTTATGAAATATCAATAATAGAACATGTTCCATCTCTTTGGAGGTTCATGCTACATCAAAAATAATTGTCCTTCTTTCCTATATTGTAATTCCTTAAAAGTAATTTGAAGCTCATCTACTACATTAGTTATTTACTTTGAAGATATTGCATAATATTTTTTCCAGATACTACCACATTCAACTCTTAAAACATTAATGGGAGAGAAGAATTAGTTGAACTGAGGGAGAGAAGATTATGTGTTACTGTTTACTACTTATGGAATTTTTTAAAAATTGTGAACCTGTATCTTAGTAAATAATTTCATAAAAGGGATGTAGGGATGTAAGCCATGGCATCAACCTGATTATATGAAAGTAGAAATAGAGGAAAAATGGCTGGGACAATGGAAAATATTGCTATGTTTTGGTCCAAGAGAATATCTATTATATCTCAGGTCTGCTAATTAAGTGGAAGCCACAGGAATCCTGGAAATAGAAACTTGGTAAGTTATCTTCCAGAGAGTACATACATGTTGAGGGAAGTGAGAAATCAAATTGTTAGAAAACATACTAGGAGCAATATGGTTCGCAGAGAGAATAGATGCTAAATGCAGTCCAAGGAAATAAGTAGAGAATTCAAAAGGTCACTAGGAAGGGCAGAGCAAACCATTAATCAAACTAATGAATCTGCTTTAAGCAAACCTTCCAAGCCTGCATTAAGAAAAGGTAAGAGCGAGATATTTACAGGATCCAGAACCATTGAGTTGGTAAGATGGATTTGAAGTTAGGACAGAACGAAGTTCAAATCTTGCCTCTGACCTCACGAGCTGTGCAACCATTAGTATGTCATGTCATTTTTCTGAGTTTCAATTGTCTCATCCATAAAATGGAGAGAATATTTGTTAAGTACCTACTTTACCAGGTTACTGTACAGGGCAAATCAAACGTATACAAAGCATTTAAAGCACTGTATTAATGTCAGCTGCTATCATTTGAAGGAGGCAACTGCAGTGTAAAAAAGGGTTAAAAGCCCAGAGGAGAAATATTTGGAGTTTTGATAGGGAAGGCTTTTCTTCCCTTGCCCCCCACCCCGGCCAAATGGGGGGCTTCTGTTGGTCCACAGTCAACAAAACTGCAGGGGCTTCTTGCAGGTCTAAAATTCAAAGGAAGTCTAAGTGGAGGAACTAGAAAGGAAAATATCTGCCATTGATCTGGGGATCTGAAAATTGAAGCTACGTTTACAAGATCATAGGTTATTTCTAGGTCATGAGTTGAATGAGATTCCAGACCATTTACTACAATCTCTCTCTTTTTTTTTTTATAGATGAGCAAACAGAAAGGTCACATAACTTTGTACAAAAGTTAACACGGATACCGTGCAACAAAGTTGAGACTTAAACCCACATCACTAGAATCTAGGTTTACCTCTTCTAGTCCTATTCACATATAGGTAAACTGAGCTGGAGGAAGCCATTCAACTCATAATAAAAATTAATGTTATCTAATCTCGACTAGGCCCTGAATGCACCAAAGCAATATTTCTTTTATTTCCTTTATACTGGTTCTTTCCAAAATGTCTACAAATGTGTATTTCTCTCAATCTTAAAAAAACTTCTTATAACTGTCTTCCCTTCCTCAGCCAAATTCCTAGAAAAAGGAATTCACTGCTTCTACTTCCTCAAGTCTTTTTCACTCAATGCTGTTCTCTACTAAAAGTTATCACATTGATTTTTCTAAAGTCTAGGTCTGACCATGCCACCCATCTATGCAATGAGCTCCAGTGGCTCCCAGAAAGCAAACTGAAACTATGCTCCAAAAATTACTAAACTGCATACTCTCTGATCCATTTCTAGGCTTATACCACCCAAAATCAATCTAAAAGACAAGGACCCATAGACAAAAATATTTGTAGCAGATATTTTATTCCAGTAAATACCTGGAAATTAAAGAGTTGCCTATTAAGAAGGTAAATGGATGAAAAAGTTATAGTATATGAATGCTCTAAGATACAACAAAGTGGACCGTTTCAAAGAAACCTGCTAAGACTTACATGAACTGATTCAGAATGGAGTAGAACCAAAACAATGTATATTAGGACAACATTATAAAAACTGGGAATTGGAGAACAAAATGGCACAAGGAAGGAAACAATACCAGCTCTATCCCACTACTGATCAATCCAATTGCTAAACAATTCACTCTTTGGACAAGCAGTAAATAAGATTTAGATCTAGATTTCCTTAGGGATGAAGGTGAAAGGCTTTAGATTTCCTTGGTAAATTTCCCTCTACAAGAAATGTAAAAGTTATAGAATTCACCCTAAAAGCCTCCACTGCCCTCAGCAAGAAGAAATCTCCTGAGTCATCAAAGTGAAACTGACAAACTCCAACTTGAAAGTAAGAAGCAAACAACCTAATGTAGATATGATGAAGAAAAAGTTCCACAAAGTGAGGGTTGATTAAAAAAATACTTTGAAAGAACAAGACTAGGGCTCTCCCACCAGAGAAAGACATCCTCAGATTAAATGATTATAGAAAAGGCCTCTCTCGCATTATCCAAAGGAAAGGACTTGAACTAAAGCTGGACACAAAAAGCTTTGGGGTTTACATAGTGAAGGAAAAGGTCCAACAAAAGACAACCAAAGCAAATGAAAGGTTATCAATTTGATTTTATTTCCACAGTAAGGGATACCTAGAACTCAACTACTGAGGACTCAACACCATGAGTAAAAATAACCAGCTAGCTAGGTGAATGAAAGAATGAACAAATGAATGAAAAAAGGGAGCTTTACGATGCCTGGGATGCCCAAGGCATAGTAAAGACATCCCTAAGGGAAGATACCTGTAATCAAAACTTAAAAAAAAATAACTTGTCCACATGTAAGGTTATGGGATTTAAAGATCTTCCATGTCCCTTGAATTTGCTGATGTAGCAGGAAGGGGTGGGGCAAGAGGAAGCCAAAGCCAAGCTAGAGCTCCTGAGGCAACTGGAAGCATGGAGGCTGCAGCGGTGGCAGCAGTGGCACCAGCAGCAGCATGGCAGAGCAAACTCCTGCTTTTGAGCCAGCCAGAATTTCTGCTAAGGACTCCTGCTGAGGACTGCCAGGGACGGGAACTTGGGGGGGCCGGAACTGCTGGGAGCAAGCTTCTTAGACACTGAGCAGTTGCTGTGAGTGGGGAGAGGAGTACCTTTGCCTGAGGTACCCTGTTCTGTTTTGAAGGCTTGAGAATGTGGGTCTTTACTACATTAACTACATGTGCCAACTTCATAACTACTGTGATGGCCTTGACTTTATGGTTTTGGGACTCAGTTTTCTGGTATTTGAATATATGTTCTAGCTTTATTCCCCATGTAGACAGCCTGGTATATTTTATGATTAATAACCATATCAGCATACTTATAGGTACCGTAGGCATTGTGAATATTACCGTGTTTCCCCGATAATAAGACACTGTCTTCTTAATTTTTTTGGACAGAAAAACACCAGAGGGCTTATTTTCAGGGGAGGGCTTATTTTAATGAACATTGACAGCAATTTTAATAAACAGGTAAATGTGAACAAAAAAATGTACCTTTATTCAATAATGAATTCAATAAAGAACAGGATGACGCGCTCACTGCTGCAGCTCTGATTGGATGCAGCTCGGAGAGCGGCGTGCGTTTCATGGGGGGGGGAACGGTGCATACAGAGGGTACCGTAATGTAGCGTGTAGCGCAGGGGATCACTTTCACTACAGTAGCAATCTCAATAGGGCTTATTTTCAGGGGAGGGCTTATTTTAGAGGAATCTTACACAGTAAGGGGAGGGCTTATTTTTGGGATAGGTCTTATTATCGGGGAAACACAGTACATTGTTGATATAACATTAAGAACAATTAGAATTCCTCAAAGAAATGATGTTGATTAAAAAAAATTATTTATTTTTAGTTTTCAACATTCACTTCCATAAGTTTTAAATTTTCTCCCCCTTCCCTCTTCTCTCCCTCCCCAAGATGGCTTGCAATCTGATATGGGTTCTACACATACATTTCTATTAAATGCATTTTCACATTAGTCATGTTGCATGAAAGAATTATAACAAATGGGAAAAACCAAGAGAAAGAAAAAAAAACCAAAATAAAACAAAACAAAAAAGAAAATAGTCTGCTTCATTCTGCATTCTGACGCCATAGTTCTTTCTCTGGAGGTGGATGGCATTTTCCATTGTGTGTCCTTTGGAATTGTTTTAGGTCCTTACATTGCTGAGAAGGGCTAATTCTATCAAAATCTGTCCTTGCACATTGTGGCTGTTACTGTGTACAATGTTCTCCTGGTTCTGCTCCACTCAGATGATGTAAGATTTTTTAAAAAGATATAAAAGAAATGAGAACTATGGAGTGGAGAAATGGTTGGTTGGTTGTTTTCCTTTGTTCTTGAAGAGGACCAAAATGATATCACTATGCTGGAGTCAAGTTACAGTGTGTCCAACTGTGGCTGATCAGACCACTATGAGCTTGGAATGCTCTACGACAGGTCGGACATAAATAGTACATGTGAACATTTGGGGTGGATTCTCTAAATCTGCACATCTTGCTTTCTTGTTGAGCTACTTCAATTCTGCTTTGCTCACAGAGCACATCACCTTCTCTGATGAGGGCACACCAAGCTGGGCAGTCCTGTTCCAGTGTCTCCCATGTCACACAATCAATTTCAAAGTTCTTAAGAGAGACCTTAAGAGTGTCTTTGTATCACTTCTTCTGACCACAACAGAAAAAAAGATAAACAGCTTAATAGCTTTTAAGTAAACTTTACTCATGTAACTAACTTCCTAAAAATCAAAATGGAACAAATGGAAATTAATGACTCTTAAGAGGCAACAAGAATTCTTGAAACAGTCAACAGAGTGAGAGAATCCAATAAATTATAAGATATCTCATATTAAAAAAAAGCCGAGAAGGAAACTAGACCAAGGAGAGAGAATTTAAGAATCACCAGATTATTTGAAATCAATAACTAAAAAAAGAGTCCAGATATCACATTTCAAGAAACCATTAAAGAAATTTCTGAGACATATCAAAACAAGAATGCAATATAAAAATAAAAAGCACTGAATTACAAAGAAAAATGCATAATAAAACTAGAATAACTGGTGGTGGGGAGCTCAATTTATCCTTATCAACCCTAGATAAGGCTAACCACAAAAAATAAAGAGGATAAGGATTGAATAATTGAATAAAATTTTAGAAAAATTAAGATATGATAGGCCTCTGGTGAGAAATACAAAACACTATACACATTTCCCAACTCTGTTTAATATCTTTACAACAAAGGACACAAAAAATCTCACAAATATGTAATTTACACATTTGATTGAATGATTACATACAGAAGTATGGCCAAAATGCATCCACATGAATTAGGATGAAGTTTCTTATCCCTACCTATATACCATCAACTAAAGCTATTTGGCCTGAATAAAATAAAGTTTTGGAGGTACAAGATAGTTTTCTTCAAATGTTTGAAGGCATGAAAGAAAGTCTGAGATAGTGGATAGGAAACTGGCCTGGGAATCAGAAAGACCTGGGTTCAGATCCTGCTTCTACACACAATGACTATGTGATTCTGGCCAAGTTATGTAACCTTTCAGAGCCCTAAGTAACTTTTTAAGATTGAATAAATTGCAGAGAAGGTGGCAATCTGCATTGGCAGAATACGCTGCTTAACAGCTTATGAAATCACAGGTCTAGTCCATGTCCAGTTTAGACATGTACAGTTTGGCCCCAGAAGATAGAAGTAGGAGTAATTGGTGGAACTGCAGGGTCAGATTTCTGCTAAATATAAGGGAAAACTTCCCAATAATCAGAGCTATCCAAAATTTAGTGGGATGGACTGCCTAGGAACATAATGGGTTCCCCTAACTGTAGGCCTAAGCAGAAGTTAAATGATGGCTTATTCTGTTCAGGTGTGGACTCTGATCTCTTTGAGAATCTGTGATTCTCTAAGACTATGTCAGAACTAGAAATATAAGACAGATTTCCTGAACTCCTATCTAAGTATTCACTAGATAATAGCTCTCAAATATGTCATGTAAGGACCATAAACACTGCAATGTTTCCTTCAGGAAAATGTTCATTTTAATACATAATTTGTTCAATTTAAAATATGAATTAAAGGGGGTGGCTAGGTGGCGCAGTGAATAGAGCACCTGCCCTGGAGTCAGGAGGACTCCTGACCTCAAATCTGACCACAGACACTTAACACAAAACCTAGCTGTGTGACCTTGGGCAAGTCACTTAACCCCAAATGCCCTCCAAAAAGCAAAAAAAAAAAACAAACCCCAAAAAACAAAACTTCAATTCTAAAGGAAAAGTTCTTTAGATTAAAACTTATGGAATATCAACAACATTCATTGCTCTATGGAATTTTGTTTCTTTCTACATACTCTGAAACACTTCTCATTCTCCTAGTTCTCCAAGAGCAGAGCAAATGCAATTAACTGACGACACCAGTGAGCCAATTTATATGCCATGTTACATATACCAACCTCTACAAACTGTCCCTTTCACAAAATGCAAGCTTCTTCACACCTTTTAGGATGTTGAGAATATATTCAATTATCTCACACAATTATCTCATATATTCAAAAATCTCATGATTTTCATGAAACTGTTAAAGCAGCAGCTAATATTCATATCTGAAAGATGAGAAAAACTCAAGGGACCAGCACAGATGATCTCTAAGGTACCCTTCCCATTCTAGCTGTATGAGGCTCTAATTTAGAGAATTCACTGATTCAGAGAACATTAAAAATCTGTGGGGTGTATTGGGGGGGAGGGGAGCTGGACAGCGACACAAAAATCAAGATGAGAGAATCAGGTGGAGTCAGAAGTGGGCAGAGGCAGACCCCGCGGGGCAGGCCCAACGAGAGCTCCGCTCCTCACCCACCTCCCCTATCCCAAGGCTCCAGGTGGAAGGAAGAGCAGAGGAAAGGGCTCCTTGACAGCTTGCTTCATTTCAGTGTAAGCAGCCTTTAGGAGCACTTTTACCCCTTCCAGGAGGGAAAGTGGCCTGTTAGGTGGGGCTGGGCCAAGCAGGGGGTGGCCAGGGCAGGGGTGGCCTGGGAAGGGAGGAGTGAGCGCAGCCCTGGGTCTTCCCCTCCCCCCCCCCCCCCCCCCGACCCTTTCTCCCTTCCCCCGCCCGGTCTGTCAGGATCATCCCGCCGGGGGCGGGGCCTCGTCACCTTTTGAGGTATCGAGCATCTTCGCCCTGCATGGCGGCGGCTGCGGGGCCTGGGGCGGGTCTCGGCGGGAGGCCGAAGCGGTATTTCCGGGGGCAGCCGCAGGGAGAACGCTCTCCACACCCCCCGAAAGTGATGACAGTCCCGAGGCGGGCAGGGCCCGGGCAGGGAGGGGCGGCGGAGGCTGCTGAGACGCTGCGGTTACCACGGTGAGGACGCCGGCTCCTCCCCCAGCTGCGGGGCCCCAAACACCAGCAGGACCTGGGAGCGCCCGGAGTCGCCAAGCCTGGCTCCTCCCCTCACCGCGCCTGCGCTCCTCCCTTTCCCAGCAGGCCGCGCAGGCTCAGTGCGGCGCTGGCTCAGCGCTCGGCGCAGGCTCCCGAGACTTAGGTGACGCTCCTCATCTGTTCCTGGAGCACATTTGAGTGGAGCGACAGGCTCCCTGGGGGCACCGCCCCCTAGAGGATGGAAAAGGAACTGGTGGCTCCAGTCTAATGATAGGGAAGAGATTGGCATGAATGCTTCCTTATTTGGCATAGGAGAAAGCAGGCCGATGTGGATAGATTGCACCTTGTGGGTCACACGGGGGAAGCAATGGAGAGAATGCAAGCATGCCAGGCCTTAATAGGGCATTTGCTCCGTGACCTTTAAGAGAGGGTGACTCAAATTTTGTCTTAGTGAAGTTTAAGTTATTATAAAAGTCTTAAAGCATTAAATGCATTAAGAATTGCAGAGCACCCTGTACTTGCACTTTGGGGACAGTATACAGAAAGACGCAATGCTACCCTGAGAAATCCTAGCCTGGGCCTAATGGTACAGGAATCTGCCCAGTCTAAATGTTGAGCAGTGGTGTAAATTTCATGCAATCTACTAAAAGCAAGGAAAGAGCAATGGCCTTAGGATGGGAAGGCCTGGCTTCCAATGCTTGACGGAGAGTGGTATAAAACAGAAGCTTAGGTGGTGCGGTGCCCTGTGATCCAATCCTGCCTCAGACACTTAGTAACTGTTTACCCTGGCCAAGTCATTTTCTGTCTCTGTTCCCTTCATTGCACAAATGGGATTAATAACACTTAGCTGGATTGCTGTGAGGATCAAATGAGAAAAAGCATGTCAACTATCCTTAAGTTGATAAATAAATACTAGCTATTATTAAACTTTGGAAAAATCAATTCCACCTCCTCAAAATCTCCTGCTACAATGGCACTGATCTCCCCACCTCCAGTCCCTCCCCCATTCAATTCATCCTTTATAGACATGGCTTCCAAAATATAACCTTCCTTCATAACCTGACCCTACAGGTAAGTGTAAGCGGCCCTTTACTAACCTAAGGGCCAGCCTTAGGTTGTGTTCTCAGGAGGGATAGAAGAGACCAGAGATGAGGGAGAGAAACAACTTGTAGTTTATTCCAAGATGGCGGGGCGCACAGGAGCAGGGGAGGAAAAAGCTGGCTCCTTATATACTTTTAAAGTGAGCATGATCTCCTGCACGGGGAGTGTGAACCAATGGAGGGGGGCAGCCAAACCAGTCACATCACATTGTCCTGGTAAGGAATCCAGGCAAGGAATTCACTTAGTCTAGGCTCATCATGTTTGAAATGCGGGAAATTCACTTGGTATTAAGCAAGGTAGCACAGTTATAAAATAAAAAGTGAAAAAAAAAAGCACTAAGTTTGAAATTAGAGATCCCAGCTTCAAATCCTACCCCTAGCCAATTAAAATCTTTGTGAACTGGAGCAAGAAATTTAGCCTCTCCAGGATTTGGTATCATCTGTGAAATTCATCCATTGAAACTAGGACTTCAAAATTCCTAGCACCAAGAATAAAAACGAGACAAAGACAGTTAAATAGCAAAGCCAGGATTCCACCTTAGGCCTTCTTCAAAGCCAGTACTCCTTTCCACCACATTAAGCCAGCACTATTTTTTTTAAATCTATGTTAGTTTTTCTCTCTTAACTAGATTATAACCTTGCTGAGGGAAGATACTTCTCTAGTATTTCCTGTAGCATCTGGTCCAATGCCACATAGCAGACAATTAGTAAATATTGAATGAATATAAAGCTCACAGACTAGTATTGGCTGGGTGATGGGATCCTCCTGTTTCCCTTCCTCCTTCTCAAGACATATCTCTCAGAGTTTTCTACCATTGCCAGATGTGCAAAGGGTGTAGGTCACACGAGCTACAACACCAGGAGTATAACCTCTTAAGAGGTCAATCCTTCCTCTCATTGCCATCACATAATCAAACATTGCATCACTGTGATTATTTTGTGATCTTTGGACTAAATGACACCTTAGAGCCCTTCTAATTCTGACCTAGTGCAATCAGTGGATGTTCAGTTGATAAAGACTTACTGGAAATTTGACAACAATTTTATTAGTCTTGGTTTTGTTATATGCATTTGGGCAGGAGTATAGGGTCAAGCAGCAGAACAGCAGGGGGAGAAAAGAGTTCAGTCAATCAGTTAATACTTATTAAGGACCTACTAAGAGCCAAGCTGAGTGCTAAGGGCTGGGATAATGATAATAAAACTAAAGACAATCCCTGCCTTCAAGGAGTTCACAGTTTAATGGTTTATGGACAGCTAATGGAGCTCACAATTTGTTAGACAGTTTACAATCTCCTTAATAAGTTGATCCAAGATTCCACTATAGAATTATAAGGTCTTTAAAAAAGACCCATCCCTTTGCTAATTTCATCTATCAATTAGTCATCATCATTAATTGAATAATCCTTGAATCTGGATGAGATACTAGTCACGGTTGGGGATCAGAAAAAGAAAAAACCGAGTTCCTGCCTTCAAGGGATAGTTGTTGTGAGAGACCGGGCAAACACAAAGACATAACACCACAGATGACAGCAATATAGAAACACTCCCACATATTCAGGGGAATTGGTAACTGGATTTGACATTATATGGAAAAGAAAAAACAATCAGGAGGCTTTTATAACAGTCCAGAAAATAGGCAATAAGGGCCAGAGATAGTTAGCTTTGTGAATAGAAAAAAGGCAGGTAGCTGTGAGAGATGTCATAAAAGTAAAATGGACAGGAAATAGTAACTGATTGAATATGAAGAATGAGACACGAATGGGAATTGAGGATGCCTTTGAAATTTCAAATATTGGTGATTAGTAGGATGGTGGTACCCTTAATAGAAATAGGAAGGTTCAGAAGAGGGGAGAGTCTGGTGGGAGAGGTAAGTTCTATTTTTAATATGTTGAAGTTGAGACATTAACTTGAAAAGTTCAACATTTAGTTGGTAATGCTGGACTGGCATTCAGGAAGGCTGGATGTATACGATCAAATAACTAATCAACAAACATTGGTTAAGTGCCTACTGTATGCCAGCCAGCAGATATACAATCAAGGACCTTACATTCTTTTTTTTTTTTTAAAGCAATCAGGGTTAAGTAACTTGCTCAAGGTTACACGGCCAGGTGTTTCTGGGTGGGTGCCAAGTGTCCGAGCCCGGGATTCGATCTCCAGGTCTTCTCAACACTGGAGCCGGTGCTCTTACTTGCTGTGCTACCTGGCCGCCCCAAGGACCTTACATTCTAACACCTGGCAGTCATCTTCACAAAGATGATAGTTGTACCATGGGAGTTGATGGGCTAAGATCACCAAGAAGTGATCACTCAGATCTCATAAGAGAGAGGAAAGAACCAAGGACAGAGCTTTGTAGTACCCCCATAATTAGAGGGAGGAATATGGATGATGATTCAGTCAAGGAAGACTGAGAAGGAAGGGTCAGGCAAGCAGGAGAAAAGGTAGAGCCATGTCAACTATGTCTAGCTTCTATTATTGTGGGAGGAGAGGGAGAAGGGCTTGAGTAAAATAAGAAGGAAATACTGTAGATTTCTGAACTCAAACAAGCAAAGTGAGGTCAAAATTTGAATTTGGGGAGGCAAAATTTGGGAGAATTTTAGGGAAATTTGAAGGAGAAAATTTCTCAAGCCCAGATACAGGTCCAGATTTGACTACCTAGCTGAAAGTGGAGCAAGATGGAGCAAGAGGACGGAGAACAATTAAGAAAGATAATAAAAAGATTAAGGAGTATCAAGGAAGAGGAGAAAATAGAACTCTATGAGGCAGATATAAGAACCAGGCATGTGGACTGGCCTAAGACAAAGAGGGCAGGAGGTAGAGTATTATGTGTAAGGAACAGAGAGAAGATCTGCTTCAGTTTACACATATGTAAAATAGGGATAATAATGGTACCTATCTCCAAGGGTTGTTGTGATGGTAAAACAAGATAATGATTTGAAGAGCACTTTGCAAACTTTAACGCACTACAATAAATGCTATATCATAATCATCACAAATGGATTTTCTCATTATGTCCGTAAGACCAAATCAGCCTTAGTACTCATACCTCATCAGTACTGTCAACCCCTGGGATTCCTCTGAATGGAGGGTGTAGAACCTCCATTTAAGGAAGGCTTCCACGCTTAGTCATTTATTCATTTCCCATCTGGATACACTACTATGGACATTTTTCGTCATGTCCCATTACCCTGGTCCACAAGGGAACTTGAGTACCTTCTTTCCCTTCCTCTCTCTCCTTCTCCTTTTAGCTTTTCCATGTGTATATTATCTTCTCCCACTATATGGTAAACTCCCAAGGACAGGGAGGTATTTCTTTTTTTCCTGTTTGTATCCCCAGTCTTAGCACAATGCCTGGCAGATAATAAAGGTGCTAACTTAATGGATTTACTGACTGAGAGTGGAAAAGAGTAATGTCCAAGAAGAATAAAGAGATGAAGCAAGGGTTTTAAAGAGTTAAATCATTTTAATTAATGAAATGAGAGTGCTAGAGGAAAAATTTAGAAAAGATACAAAAGTTATGGAAGAATGAAATGGAAAGAGAATTAACTGATTGGCATGAGGAAACAAAACCTTGCCAAAGCAACAAACTTCCCCCAAATTAGAATGGGTCAAATAGAAGCTAATGACTCCATGAGACAAGAATATTTTAAAAAGTCAAAAGATGAACGAACAAGATAGAAGAATATATTAGGTATCTTATAGCATAAGCAACTAACCTGGAAAATGAATTGAAGAGAAAACATGTAAGAATCATTGGAATACCTGGAAATTCATGACCAAAAGAAAGAACCTAATCATATTTCGTTAAAAGATATCATATACCTTAAAAGAAAACTGCCCAGATCTCTTAGAACCAGAAGACAAAGAATAGAAATAATCCACTGGTAACTGATAGGAAAGATTTTTTTCAACATAAAAATTCCAAGGAACATTGTAGCCAAAATCCAGAGCTTCTAGTTAAAAGAAAGAACATTGCAAGTAGCCAAAAATAAAGAATTTAAGTACTAAAGAGCTGCAGTCAGCATCATAGATGATTTAGCAGCTAAGTGGCACAGTAGTGTGAAGCCTGGAGTCAGGAAGACTGATCTTCCTGAGTTCAAATCTAGTTTCAGAAACTAACTAGCTCTGGGACCCTCAGCAAGTCATTGAACACTGTTTACCTCAGTTGCCTCATCTGTAAAATGAACTGAAGAAGGAAAGTGTAAACCACTCTTGTAAACCAATCTTTGCCAAGAAATAAAGTCACAAAAGAATTGGACACTACTGAAAAAAAATCAAACTTTTTTTTTACAATGAAAAGAGCTTAAAATATTTCCCAGAAGGTAAATGAGATAGGCTTACAGGCCAGTATAACTTACCCAGCAAAAATAAGTATAATTCTAAGATGAGCTGGGGTGGGGGGGCCGCGGGTTAGTGGGGTAGACCTTTAATAAAATAGAGAACTTCTAAGCATTCCTGAGAAAAAGACCAGAACTGCATAAAAAATTGGAAGTTCAAATACAGTAGTAAAGAAAGGAGTCCACTCAAATAGGTCTGCATGAGATGAGCAGTACATAAACATGGAGGAAATGGGAGTGGAGGAGAAGGGCTTCCCACATAAACTTCATTTTCTTGTGAACTGGACAAAGGAAAGTTGAACACATTCACATACACACATATGCAAGAATATTGCACAGAAATACATTAAAGTTAATGGAGAAATAGAGACAGGAATTGGGGAGTGGTTAAGAGTGAGTGTGGGATAGGTGAGGGAGTATCCATAAGCAAAAAAAAAAAAAATCCCCCAAAACAAAACAAAAAACTCCAACATCAGAGGGAGCCATATGGAGATAATAAGGAAGATTATAAAAAAGAATAAAAACCTTTGATATGACTGTGTGTGTTTATATACCTAGAAAAGTAATAACAATTCATCTGGAGGAATAAAAGGGCAAGAATCTCAAAGGAAGCAATGAAAAAAAGTGAGAAGAAAGGGAATCTAGCATTAAACATTGTATTAAACAAAATACATGTGATTACAAGGGAAAGCTTTTCCTCAAGATGGAATTAAACTCTAAATTGGTAATCATAAAAATAATTTGGTAATGGTTTAAAAACTAGTAGACACAAAGTAGGCGCTTAATAAATATTTATTGATTGGTGGAACAGATTAGACACACGGCATAAGGAAGCAAATAAACACAGTACCATAGAGTTTGATAAACCCAAGGACCATATACTAGGGAAAGGATTCACTGTTTGAAAGAAGAAAAAAACTGCTGGGAAAATCTGAACTGGTTAGCAAAAATTAGACATTGACCAACTTCATGTAACCAAGATAAACTCCAAATGAATACATAATTCAGACATAAGGTTAGCATTATAATCAAATTAAGCCGAGCAAGGGAGAAATTTTCTGTTAGATCTATGGCTGGGGAGAGATCACGACCAAGCAAGTATGGATAAAGCAGATCTTAAAAGAAAAAGTGGACAATTTTAATTATAGAAAATTTTAAAGTTTTGCAAAACAAAACCCACACAGCTAGTATTAGAATGAAAAGTTAAATAAGGACAAATCTTCAGAGCAAGTTTCCCTGATATAGGTCTTACATTTGAGGTATTTAAGGAACTGATTCAAATTTATAAGAATAAGACCCATTTCCCAACAAATAAATGGTCAAAAGTTATAGACAGTTTTCAAAAGAAGAAATTCAAGCTATCAATTGCTGCATGAATAAAATTCCTGAAATCACTGATAAAATAAATTCTAGTTCAAATAACTCTGAGATTCTATCTCCGATCCATCAGATTGGCAAAAAAGAAATAAAAGGAAAATGACTATTGTTGGAGAGGCAATGGGGAAAACAGGTTTAAAAATACGGTATTTGTGAAATTGTGTTTTTATCCAGTTACCATGGAAATCAATTTGGTACTATTTCTAAAAATCATTACTACTATGCCTATTCATCAAAGAGATGAAAGAAAGAGGAAAAGAAACCCTACATATAAAATATTTATTATAGCTCTTTTATTCCTAGCAAAGAACTAGAAACTAAATAAATAAACATAAATAAAATTATGGTATATGGTATGTGAATATAATGGAATATGACTATACCCTAAAAATGACAACACTATAAAGAAAAAAACAACTTTATGAGGTATAGGTATTTTCCTTGGGGTGGATTGAATGATAATAACTGACAAAAAAAGAAAATGGCAGACCTGTTCAATTTTTATTTTGCTTGCATTTTTTTTCAGTCAAAGAGAATCAACTTTGCACTGGAAATAGTAAGACAAAAATGACTTAACAGGAAGTTGATGCCCAAGAAAAGGAAGAAGATAGATGCCCTTGATGAATCCAGATTTTCTGTCCCGAATGAACTAGATTTCCAGGCACTAAAAGAATTGGCCAACATAACTGTAGAATCATGATTGATAATATTTGAAAGACCATGGAAAAACAGAAGTATCACAAGATACAAGAAAAAAGTCTCAATATTCAAAAAAAGGGAAGAAAACAAAGGCTGAAAACTTATAAGGTCAGTGAGTTTGACTTTGATTCTTGGGAAAATTTTTAATACAGATCATTAAAGAAATGACTGTTGCATGTCTAGCTTTCTAGGAAGGTAGCAGTGATAACAAAGAGCTAACAGGATTGCATCAATAAATGTTATGCCAGAATAACCTCATTTGTTTTTAGACATCATTCCTCAATTAAATTAGTAGATGAGGGAAATATTGCAGATGTAGTTGAGGTTTGCTCAAAAATTGCAAAATTTTTATTAAAGTATCTCATACTATTTCCTGTGGAGAAGATGGAGAGATGTAGACTGGAAAGCAATATAATTAGATGAATTCAGCTGGATGGCTGCACTCAAAAAAGTGGCTGTTAATGGCTCAATATCATTGTCTTCAATGACTATCCCAGGGATTTTTGTTTGACCTAGGCAATTTAACATTTTTTGTCTGTAACTTAAAGATACAAATATCACATTTATCAAATCTGCAGATGATCTAAAAAGCTAGGAGTGTCTCTAGGACAATGGATAATAGAGTCAGAATCCAAAAAGAGTTTGACAGACTAGAGCTCTGGATTGAATCCAATAAAATGAAATTCAACAGGGATAAATGTAAAATTTTACACTTGGGCCATCAATTTCAAAAGTGTGAGATAAGGAAAGTGTGGTTAGACAACAATTAATATGAAAACAAACAAACAAATATCAGGGATTCTAGTGGGCAACAAACTGAATCAGCTGTGTGCTGTGGTAGACTTCCGAAAAAAAAAAAAAAAGCTAATGTGACCTGGGGCTGTATAGGAGAAACCAGGACTAGAAAGATGATAAATCAGTGTACTCTAGTCTTATCAGACTTCATCTGCAGTATTATTGTGTTCCATTCTGGGCATCACAGTTTAATAACTTAAAGGCATATTTGGACAGCGACACCCATTTTTCTTTGGGGAATGAGCAAAACTCAGTAAGGGAAGGAAGGAGGTGGGGAGGAAGAGGAAGAGGAAGGGAGGGAGGGAGGGAAGGAGAGAGAGAGGGAGAGAGAGAGAGAGAGAGAGAGAGAGAGATTATATGTGAGTTTATCTAGGTTGATAACAGGGAGAGAAGCATGTCATCTCTGAAATGGAACTGGCAGAAAGAGTGGGTAATTTTTTCTTCTTTTTATGGAGTATTTTAATGTTTTCATTGTCAGGTTTTTTTTTTTTGTAAATACGCATATGAATATTGGGCACAAAACACAAGTAAGTTAAAACAGGCATAGTTCCTGTCCTTTAGGACTTTACAATGAAATTAAGCTATAATTAATCTGTAGCCTTAGTATTAAGCTCCTTTAACCTCCCCATTCTTTTGATCTCAACAACTCAGTTAAGACAGTCAGTAAATATTCACAGGGTGCAGGGTACT
The DNA here is from genome assembly GCF_028583685.1 of Petaurus breviceps papuanus. Taxonomy (NCBI): domain Eukaryota; kingdom Metazoa; phylum Chordata; class Mammalia; order Diprotodontia; family Petauridae; genus Petaurus; species Petaurus breviceps. The sequence goes on from NW_027185876.1 coordinate 23,390,737, forward strand.
GGTAGCCTTAGGTGCTTTGGGATATATAGCAAAAATTAGACACAGCCCCTACTCTCCAGGAAGCTTACATGACAAACATGCAATCAACCTAATTGTATATAAATACACTAATTGCAAGAACATCCCAGGGGAGAGTTAAGAATTGTGCTGATGACTGAAGACTGCTTGGTGTTACTTTTGGAAAACTTTTACTGTGATTTAAAGGACAGGAGTGAACTCTTAAAGAGGATGAAAGACCCTATTCTGTGCCCTTTGGGAAGTCTCATTCAAACCCAAGAGATGGAAAGGGAAGACTAAAGTATAAAGGGTGGCAAGAAGGTTAATGTGGTTGGAAAAATGTGTGTGTGTGTGTGTGGGGGTAAATAGGAAAAGAAATGGAGAAGGGTTGAATATCAGAACATACAAAAAGGATGCAGTTAGCTGGTGAAAGAGATTTGAAAGCCTGGCCAGATGTTTCCTAGGGATCAGAAATTGACACTTGATCCATTTAGGATGTTATATTGTTGTTGTCAGTCATGTCTGACCCATTTGGGGTCTTTTTGGAAAAGATACTGGGTTGTTTGCCATTTCCTTCTCCAGCTCATTTTACAGATGAGGACACTGAGGCCAATGGGGTTAAATGATTTGTCCAGAGTCACACAGCTACTAAATATCTGAAGCTGAATTTGATCTCAGGAAGAAGTCTTCCTGACTCCAGCCTGGCTCTCGGTTCAGACAGCACCACGTAGGTGTTATATACTATGAGAAAATCAAAAGCAATTAGGTGATTGTAAAGTGAAGATTTGACAGTATCACAGAAGACAGAGAAGATGTATAGGACAAGAAAGAACAATTTGCTGGGAAATTAATTCCTTTTGGTATAGACATAGCCTCTGTGTGTGTGTTTTAAGTAACTCATTATAAAAAGACTCATAAAAAGGTGTTTCTTTTTTCAGTTCATGTCAATTATTTCCTCATGGGATAGATAACTTGAGCTTAAAGAGAAATTCACTTCAATTTGACAAGTATTCATTGAGCGCCTGCCATATATCAGCCGATGTGCTCAGTGCTTGGACAAGAGGACAAAAATGCCTCAAAGAGTTTACATTCTGCTGGATGAAAACAATACATGTCTGGAAAGTGTCTGAGACTTAAGATAACAGAAGAATCAATCCTTCAAACACACTCAGGACCTTTCAGTATCAACAGCCTCTACTCTCTCACGAGTCTTCCTTACCTGGTTACGGCCTTTGGGATGTCATCAAAGGGCCACTGGGGCCCAAAGAGCCCACTTCCACTGCCTATTAATGCAGTCATCTTCCCACCTTTCAAGTTAACCTGAGCTCACATTGCACATCTTACTGCAAAGGAGTCTTCAGGTGAAAAGGCATTTCAAAGAAATCTTCTCCCTGATGACCTCCTCCCCCCCCTCCCCCTGTTTACAGCTGGCATGACAGAGAGGCCAACAACTATGACATCACCACACTTCCAGTAAACTCAGGTTGAAGAGGGAAATGAAGTCCCACTACGACAAGGGGCATTCGATCTCTTGGCCTTTTTCTTTTCTCATTCCTTTTGGGGCCCAAATCATGCTTTGAGAGTCCAGTGAAATATGGAGGCATGATGTATCTCACTAAAATATGTTTAATAATGATGTAATTATTCATTCAAATATGTTTTTCATTTTGGTTAGACAGATATTTATCGATTGAGTTTCTACTATGTGAAAGTCACTTCTGGAGGGATCAAGGAAGACACAAAGACACATAACTCATGAGCCTCTGCCCTCGAAGAATTTACATTCTAATTGTAGACTGGATAGAGGAAATATATTAAAAAATTAATAAAAAGAGTAGAAAACAAAGAGAGATTATGAAAGTTCACAGGAGAGATGGATTACGTCTAGCTGTGGGGAGCTCAAGGAATACTACATAGGCAAGGTGATATTTGAGCTGAGCCTTGAAAGAAAAATGGAATTTCAACTGGCAGACTTGAGAGAGAGAGAGGGCATTCTCATCATGAGAAATACTTTGAACAAAAGTCATGGTAGGGTAGGTTATATTCAAGGGACTATGACCATCCCCAGTTAGTTGGGGTAGAGGACATTTGAATGAGAAGAGTAGCAAGATAAGAACAAGAAAGTTATGGAGGGTCATGAATTCTAGAATAAGCAATTTGAAATTTGTCTGGTAAACTATGGGAAACTAGGTTTTTGTGAAAGGGAAATGTGATTAGGACTATTCATTAGGAAGATTAATTTGGCAGTGGTATATAAGGTAGATAAGGCAAAGCACATGGAAATGAGATTAGAATCATAGAATAAAAAAAAATTAGAGTTAAAGGAACCTCCATGGACATCTATTCTAAATAGTACCTGTATAAGAATCTACTCTAAAATAACGCAAAATAGTCATGCAGCCTATGTTTGAAGACTACCACCAAAGGAGACCCACCAATTCCCAAAGTAGCCTATTCAACTTTTGGACAGATCTAATTTTTAGGAAATGTTTCTTTACATCAAGCTATAAATTTCATCTCCTCATTCCCATCTGCCAATGATTTCTTCTTTAAAAATGGCACCTAGATTGAACATATTTCAGATGTGGTGTAACCAGAGTAGAGTACAATAAAACTTTCACCTTTTTCATTCTGAATAGTACTTAATAGTATTTAATAATGAAGCCCAACATTATGTTAGCTTAATTAGTGTGTGTGTGTATATATATATATATATGTATATATATACACACATGTAAGTACACATGTATGTGTGTGTTGTATCTATGTGTTTATGCATTTGTATCTTTGTTTTCTGGATATGTTACTTTTGGCTATGCTTACCTTCTAGCATGTTCTTACATGGTAAACAATTTTTGTTCAACTTATTGGCTCATCTCTATCAAAGTTGTCAGAAAATTTCATTTCAGGGTTTGAAATATTTCGTGAATTTGGAGCTAGAGGGAACACACTAATTACCAAAGTTCTCCATTTCAGAACAGGACCAACTAAGTATGGACAGTGGCTTTGTAGCAGCAAGTTATAGAATCATAGAACTTTAAAGCTAGAAACTTAGTGACAGTTGACACTGACCTTGGCTGTTGATAGCAATGTCCCCTGGAAGCAGGTATTATATTATTTGGTCATTGAGGAGCACACACTTCTCATATCATGGGTTACAGGGCTAGAAAGGACATTGGAGATTGTTTTAGTCCAAGCTTTTCTTTTTACAATGAGAATATTGTGCTCCAGAGAGAGGAAGTTAATATCCCAAGGTCATATGGCTAGTAAATGTCTGGGTTGGGATTAATATCCAAGTGTCCTTCCTGATTCTCAATCTAGTTTGCATTACACTCTATTCCACTGCCTTTCTTCAATTCTGCAAATGAAGATCATCCTGTTGGGATACTTAAAATAATCACAACTTTCCTCACAACAACCTTGTGGAAGAAAACTCTAACAAAAGAGAAGGAAGGAAGGAAAAAAGAAAGAAAAGAAAGAAAGAAGGAAGGAAAGAAAGGTGAAAAGAAAGAGTATGTTTTAGTCTTTATTTAGACAACATTAATTCTTTTTTTGGAAGCAGATAGCATTTTTCATTATGAGTCCTTTGGGATTGCCTTGGATCATTGTATTGCTGAAAATAGCTAAGTCATTTATAGTTGTTTATCATATAATATTGCTGTGTGTACAATGTTCTCCTGGTTCTGCTTACTTCACTTTGCATCATTTCATTTAAATCTTTCTAGAATTTTCTGAAATGATCTTGATCATCATTCTTATAGCACTATAATATTCCATTACGATCATATACAACAACTTGTTCAGCCATTCCCCAATTGATGATCATTCCCAAGGTATCATTTTGGACCCCATAAGTATCACCAAGAGTTGGTGGAATAAGATACATAACTGGAATAAAGCTGTGGATGAATATACCTTATCCAAAAGAAGCATGATAGGTAAAATGGGTGGTGTGTTAGAGAAACACTGGATATTAATTTATCAATTAGAGGATACTTTTGCTTTCATTAAAATGTGTCCAATTAGCTGTAGCTCATGGAGTGGTTGCTACCCCGTGAAAGTACCTGGAGCCAGGATATATTGGACAATATTTGTGAGCAAAAGTATTTAATAAAATAACATAATAAGAAAAGGAGGTATGAAACTATCCTCCACTAAATTTGGAGCACATTTTCCCTCAAATACACTCACCATTAATAGGAAAAAATGGACATTCATAGATTTTATACATGGTGGAGCCCACTTGTAAGGGAATGTATGTGGCCAGGGTTGATATGTGTCCAGTTTAACTCACACTTTTGACAATACAAGCCTACTGCTTTCCTCTAGTGATGTCATTGTACAGTGCTCTCTTGTCTTTCTTTTGGGTATCACTTTGCAATCATGATTGCTGCTTGGTTTACAGTCTCTTTTGGATGTTTCTGTGGTGGTCTTGTGGTTCCTGTTGGGTATATATTCTTGGTATGTGGTCAAGGAGTTTATCTCTACTAAAAGTTTTTGGTTTTCATTTTTTTCAATCTTGCCCATTGGCAATCTCACCTCTGCTAAGGTTCAATGACTAAAAGCCTCTTTCTGATAATTACAGGCTACCTGCTCTTTTAGTCCATATCCAAGGCTAGAAGCCACCACATGACCTCAAATAAACATTATTTTTCTTTTAATTTGCTGTTGTTTAGGGATGAATCCCAATCCACTGTACAAGATAGGATTCGTATCCTTTTATTGTGTCTAAGACCTTTTTGGTGTTACGGTAAAGTCTATAGATTCCTTCTCATGATAATTTTTTTAAATGCATAAAATAAAATACATAGGATTATAAAGGAAACCAATTAAATGGAAATACAATTATTAAAACATTAAAAAAAATAAGTTCATAGATCTCAGGTCAAGAGCCCTTGGTCCATGAATCTTATTTAAGATTAAAATTATGGGGATCCTGTGACTCAAGAACTTATTTCAGGGGATTACTAAAGAAATTTTCACAGGACCATTGTGGATCCAAGGTGTACCATGATTTCTCTTAGACCCCAAATCCTTTGGGTCTGCTATTCAAATCAATGGGGATAGGGAAGGAAAGCAAAAATAAAGAGGCTATAACCTTCAGCCTCATATCCTTTGTTCTTTCTTTCTGCCCTTTAAATGAAAGCATATCAACAAAGATCCCAAGTTTTAAGCTTCCCTATATTAATAAGAAATACATTAACCAAAGATGGAGGAGATATGATAGAGAGCATTTGTGTTAAGATTAGTGATAATAGTCACAATAGGTAGCACTTATATAGCACCTACTATGTGCCAGGCACTTTTGTAGGCACATTATAAATATTATCTCATTTGATCCTCATAACAACCTTGAATGTAAGTGCTATTATTATTACTCCCAACTTTACAGTCAAGGAAACTGAGATAAATGGGTTTATTGACTTACCCACAATACCATAACTAGTAAGTGTCTGAGGCTAAATTTGATTTCAGTTCTTTCTGATTCCAGGTCTAGTGCTCTATCAGAAACAGAAGCAATATTATCAGAATAAACTTGAGATAACTTGGATAAAGAGAGGAAACAGAAGGAGTTAACAAAAGAGTTCACATTGCACATAGAGGCATGATATAGAAGTCCTGGGGTTTGCCGTTAATCAGATCTGTTAAATTTTATCTCTTTCTCCTCCCTTCTTTCCTTCTATACTTCCTTTTTTCTTTTCTTCTTCCCTCCCTTCCTTCCTTTCCTCCTTCCTTTCTTTCTCTCTTTCTTTCCTTCTTCTATCCTTTCTTTTTTTGCAACACCTACCCATTATTCCTAGTTTTACCCTCGAGGGCAAAGAAAACCAAATCTTATAACAGTTCTTCAAATATCTGAAAATAGCTGTTGTGTTCTAAGTCTTCTCCATACTAATAACCCCAAGTTCATTCAACTTGTCCTCGAAGGAAATAGGCTTCATGATGATCCTTCTCTGGAAAAGCTCTCATTTGACAATGCACTTCCCAAAATGTGGCACCCAGAACTGAACACAGTCCTCTAGGTGAATTCTAACCAGGGTAAAAGCCCAGTGAGGTGTCACCTTACTAGGCCTGTATGCTGTGCCTAAAATTCCATAGGCTTTTTATGACTACCACATCATACCATTGACTAGTATTGAGCTTGCATTCTACTAACCCCACCCCCCAGTTCCTTGTAACATGAACTGCTTTCTCATCATTTCTCCTCTCTCAGTTAATTCTAATTTTAAAATTTAAAGCTGAATTCTTTTCATCTCAAGTACAGAAATATCTCATTAGATTTTATCATATTATATTTGGCTTAGCATTCTAAACTGTTGAGCTAATTCTGGATAAGCTATCCATCTCAAGTTTTGTGTCATTAAAAAACTTGATACATATCTATGTCTTCATTCAAGTCAAAAATGAAAACATTAGCCAGAATAGGGCCTTGCACAGATTTCCAAGTTGTTGTACCAGAGCTCTCCCTCCAAGGTGACATTGAAACATCAATGGTTTCTCTTCCATTCCAGCCAATTCAACCAATTCTGAATCCAACTAACTGTGCTGAAATCTAGCTTGTATTTCTATCTTGTCTACAAAGGTAGAATGAGAGGCTTTGTCAAATGCTAGCTGAAATCTAGATAATCTATGTCTACAGATTTCCCTTACTCTATTAGTCTATTAGTTTTGTTAAAATCAAATAAGGTGAATCTGGAATGACTAGCCACATTAATTTACCAAAGAGCTGATATACCCCTAGAGGAACTGAGCATTATCAATATTGTCAATCTTACTATAAAAGACAGTAAAGTAGATAAGGAAGTTGCAACTAAATGAAAAGACTCTCTTTGGAGAGACATAATAAAGCATTTGACACAGGTGGTTTTCTTTTGTATTACCAAAGGCTACATAAAAATATCACTTCATGACTGATTTGCCTATAATGGATATATACACAGCACTTACCATGAAGTTTATAGAAAACATCAGAGCTGACAGGGACTTCAGAGACCATTGAATCCAGCCTATATCTGGCCAAGAATTCCTTTCCTAAAAGCTCCAGAAAGTCAATGTACAGCATCTGCTTGAAGACCTTCAATGACGGGGAACCAACTCCCTCTCTAACACACTCCACTTTGTTGTTGTTCAGTTATTTTAGTCACATCTGACTCTTTGTGACCCTGTTTGGGATTTTCTTGGCAAAGATACTGGAGTGGTTTGCCATTTCCTTCTCCAGCTCATTTTATAGATGAAGAACTGAGGCAAATTGGATTAAGTGACTTGCCCAGGGTCACACTGCTAGTGAGTGACTGAGATCACATTTGAACTCAGGTCTTTCCGACTCCAGGTCTGGTGCTCTGTCCATTATATAACCCCTTTGGATGACTCTAATTATTTGGAAATTTTTCCTGACCTCAATTCTAGATATATCTCTTCTCATCTTCTACCTGTTGCTCCTAGTTTTGCCTTCTGGGGCTAAACAAAACAAGTTTACTTAATTTTTCATATTCTAGCCCTTCAAATAATTTAATACAGCTATCATATCTCCTCTAAATCTCATTTCTAGGCTAAACACCCTTAGCTTCTTCAACCAATTCTCATATGATATATTGCTCAATCTTCTTACAGTTCTGGTTTGCCCTTTTTAGAACACTTTTCTAGTTTTTCTAAATGTTTCTAAATATTATAAATGTCCATATCTTTTCCCCAAACCTTCCACTTCTCCAGGCTTCTCTATTATTGTCAAGGGCACTACCATCTTCCTAGTCCCTCAGACTTACAACCTAAGTGTCATTCTTTACTACTCAATGTCTTACACATCCCCACCACTAACCCAACCCCTCCCATATTCCAATCTGTTGCCAAGGCCTGTCAATTTAACCTTTGCAGCATCTCTCAAATATACCCACTTCTCAGACACTGCCACTGTCTAGTGCAGGTACTCATCACCTCATGCTCATGTTACTGCAGAAGCCGGCTAGGTGGCTGAGTGGATAGAGGGCCAGCCCTAGAGTCAGGAAGACTCATCTTTGTGAGTTCAAATCTGGCCTCAGACACTCATTAGCTGTTTGACCCTTGGACAAGTCACTTAATCCTGTTTGCCTCAGTTTCCTCATCTGTAAAATGAACTAGAGAAGGAAATGGCAAACTACTCCAGTATGTTTGCTAAGAAAACCCCAAATGGGGTCATGAAGAGTTGGACATGACTGAAAAAAAAAGAAAGCTGGTGGATCTACTTGACTCAAGTCTCTTCCCTCTACAGTCGACTCTCCATTCAGTCACCAAAGTGATTTTCCTAAAGCATAGGTCTGAACATGCCACTCTCTTACTCAATAGACTCCAGTGGCACTAGGATTATATGGCAAATCCTCTGTGTGATTTTCAATATCCTTCATGTCTGAGCACCTCCCCCCCCCATATTTCCATAATTCTTACACCCTTTTCCTCACCATATACTCTTTAATTTAGTGACACTGGCCTCCTTGTGGTTCTGCAAACACGATACTCTCTGTCCTTCAGGCCTAGAATGATTTCCCTCCACATCTCTACCTCTTGGCTTCTTTCAAACACCAACAAAAATCCCACCTTCTCCAGGAAGGCTTTCCTATTAATTCCCTCCTTAATTCTAATACCTCTCTTCTGTTAATTATCTCCAATTTATTCTCTATGGCTTTGGGGTTGGCCACAGACTGTAGTTGGGATGATCCCTAATTCTTCTAATGTCATAGTTCATAAGTTAAGGTTTAAGATGTTAGAGAAAAATATTTGTTTTGGATTTAGACTTATGATTTAACCAATGAGGTGATGTTCCTGGTGTTCTAACTATTCCTACCAATGAAATTCAACAACTCATTTGTAACTCACCAACTCTGAGAGTTACCTGGGGCAGTGAAGAGGGCAAGTGGCATAATACAGCTAGAATATGTAAGAAAGCAAAATTTATACCCAGATATTCCTGACTCCCAGGCCAGCCATTTATCCATTATGGGAAATATTATTTTTAAATAATGAAAACAGTCTTTAAAAGAGTGTTTTGCTGATTGTTCTTATTTCCCACCCACCCTCACTCTCGTGTACATTTATTTTTTTGTATCCTGTGGTTTTTACTTGTCAGAGAATTATTTGTTCTGTTTTGATTTATGAGAAAGGTTGTTGTCAAGTTGAACCATATGAAGCCACTGGAGCTTTGAATTCAGTAAAATCAGCTTTCCAAAATTACAGTTTTACCAAATCCTAAGCCCATATTGTTCCAAGTACTCTTTCTCCCACAAATGCTTAATATAATGTACTTTTAAAATGGAACCCACAAATGTCAGATTCCTTGACACCTACCTCATCAAAATATTGTTTGTTATTAGCAAATTGGTGCCCATGGTTTAATGAATCTATTTATAGGCATTTTATATAATCCTTTAAAAGCCTTTTAAAATCTTTGTTTCAGGAAACCACATTTCACGAAGAGTAAATGAAATTTGAACCTCAAATGTCTTGGATTCACATCCAAATTGAAAATCAACAAAGTGTAAGGAGGTTTTAAACTTGGAAAAATGTAATTCTTCCTCCTGAGAAAAATCTTACAAACTAGTAATTTGTTTAGTCAGGTATGCAGTTCTGAGATTTTAGTCCATGAGGATCCCTGATCTGTCAGCATGAACACTTGCCTCCTGAGAAGACTAGTCTGGGTTGTCAAAGAGGAAAGACTGGATTCGTCCATGTTTTATCTGCCATTGAGATTTTGAACATGGTAGACTGGGCACTCTGCAATGAGAAGTTTCCAGTGGGCTAATAAGCCATTAGCTGCAGGTATGAAGTCATTGAATAGGTCCTAAAGGAAACAGAGCTGTTTCACACCAGTCCCTTTATAAAATTCTCCTATGGTTTTTGGCTCCTTCATGATTTTCCCAGGATGGTGCTATACCACACAGAAAATACCATTCCCCATCCTCCTTGAACTTATGGTGCTTACTGTGCAGTCTTAGTTCATACTATTTGAATTCACTTATTGTGGTTCACATAAAATTACCCTTCACTCATCTGCATGAAGTAGATAGTGATTATTTGCCTATAAATCTAACAGGCACTGTGATTTGTTTACCCTCTTGCTCTAGGGGCACTCAGGAACAAATGGGCAGCTGTTCTTGAATGATTTTCCAGTCCATTTGGAGGTCTGTTTTTCCTTGTTGCTTTCCTTGCGTTTTTTAGCAGCTTGGGGTTCCTTCTTTCATGGTGTTTACTCTGGACATGGTGTGAACAGAGGCTCTTGGAAAGGTTGGAGTGTTAATATCCTGGAGTGTGTCCTGCTACATGTTAGAGATTGCTTCTCTAGGTGGTTGTCAACTGCAGGAGAAGCCCTTTCTCACACGTGCGTGGGCATGTGCATGTGTGCACACACACACATTCACACTCACATACACCTACACATGCCCTCTCATGCACTCCAATTTTAGCACATGTAGCAACAGACCAGGAAACCTGACCCAGTGCTGATTGGAACGTCATTTCACATTCATTTCCAGAAAGGTTGGAGCCCTACATGTGTTTCTCATTAGCCTCAGTGTTTGATTGTTTTAAGTAATTAAAATAAAAAAAAATAAACCAGTATCACAAAAATGTCATTTTGCTTTAAAGAAGTACAATTAGTTTTCCTGGACAAAGAACAGGAAAGGGAAAGAAAATAGATGAAATGCTGCTGCTTCTTTACAGATCTCATTAATGGTGAAAGGTGTTAAGACTTTGTAAGTAATTATATTTTGAATTCAATTGGCTCAAAAGCTATAAGAAAAACTGATGAACTTCAAATATATTGCTAAGTGGGGCTCTTAAAATACAGCCCATTAATGCAACATGACTTTAAATTATGTCTCTTTTAAGGATGCATTTCTAATTTAAGATGTCTAGGCCAGAAACTGAAAATTGAGTGTGTATGTTGTGTATATGTATGTGTGTATATTATGTATAGTTATATATATATACATACATATATATGTATATATACACAGACAGAAAGAGAGAGAGAGAGAAGCTGGAAAATTGGGCTAATAAGGGGAATCTAAATTGGGACAAACATAGTGTTACAGTTGGATTTCATAAATCATGAGTACAAGATCAGCAAGGCATAGTTCAGTTCATTTGAAGAAGGTTGTGTAGATTTTAGTAGACTTTAAGCTCAACATGTGTCATTGTGTGATAGTGAGTCCCAACAGGATAATACAATTTAAGAGAGGTGGGGCCACTCTGACCCTGGTCAGACCCTGGTCAGACCCTGGTCAGACCCCTTTTAGAAAATTTTGTCTAGCTCAGAGCACTGTGTTTTAGAAAGGTCACTGTAAAGCTGTAGAGCAGGGTTGTCAAACCAAATAGAAATGGGGACCACTAAAGGAAGGATCTTCGCCTGCCCTTTGTTTACTGACTTAGAAAGCCGTATTTTAACATTATTTATGTTCTATTGTATTTTTATATATTTTGTTAAGAATTTCCTAGTTACAAATTGTAATTTGTTTCTGGCCACTGCACCTAGGAGTGTTACTGGCTACAATGTGGCATGCATGCAAGATGTGTGACATCTCTACTGCGGAGCTCTGAGATTCTAGAAGATGTCATCTAGGATAATGAAAGGGTTCATGCCATTCGAGCATTGAATGAAGGAACTAGGGTTTGTTTCACATGAAGAAGAGAAGGCTAGGGAGGGGAATGGTGGGAAGAAGGATGGTATATGGGATAGCTTGTGTTCAAGTATTTGAGAGACTATGATATGGAGGGGAGATTAGACTTGTTCCTTTTGTTCCCTGGAGGGCAGAACTTGGAACAATGTGTAAAATTACAAAGAGGTAAAACTAGACTGGATGTAGATGGAGCTGCAATATACATGAAACCAAAACATCCAATAGAGAACTGATCATTTTAACTGTACCATTAATTTGATGTTTTTTTAAATGTTTTCCTAAAAATTCATATGTGTGTATAAATATGTATGCATTTCACCAAACAAGTATTTAACTGTATATATGTTAATATGCATATATGTACATGTGTTTTATCATTTAAGTGTATATATGTATGTGTATATGTGTGTGTGTCCATGTGTGTGTGCACTTAACCATCCTATACATAAAATTTTGTGTCAGATATAAAAATAAAATGAGGAACAGACACTGTTCCTTTTACTCTCTCCTAATCCCTTTCCAGGAATTTATCAAATCACAAGTGGCTTTCTCAACAAGTTGGATTCATGGGAGAAAAATTGACCTTTTAAGCTTCTGATCCCAGATGGGAACACAGACTTCCTCATTGTTCCTTTAATGATGTAAGATAGACCGAACTAAGAACAAACCAGATCTCTAAAGCTGAACTGTGAGATCTTGGAAGTCTATCCTATGTACTTCATTAACAGCTGAACCTAGATTTGAGTTTGAATAGTGAGAACTCATTCTTTGAGGCTAGGCAAAATTCTCACTTTTAGTTATCCAAAAAGTAACCACAAAATGCAGTTAATTAATATGAAGTTAAGAATGGTTTAAAAAATTAATAAAACAAGGCATGAGAGATGGGCTCAAGGGGAACATCTTGGCAATTATGGATTCTCTGATCATTGTTCTATGGCCATCTCATAATTGGATTATATCCAGTTACTCACTAGTAAAGCTCATTTATGTCCCACCTTGCCCAACTCCACTTTGAACCTATGTTTGCAATAACCACAGTTTCTCCAATTTATCTGTAATCTTCTTGGTCACTTAACACCTGTCAAAGATAATGTTATATCTTGCCTATTAATTCTGGAAATGCAAAAGAACAATGAAACCAAACTAGAAAAGTCTACATTGGAAGAGGGTACTTCAAAATGGCTTCTCTCCCCTTTCAGGCTGGTTCAAAGCATCAGCTCAAAGCAGAAATGACCTCCTTTTAAACTTGCCAGTTCATGCTTGTTCTAAGACAAAGAATTAATTAATCATTTTGATTTAGAAAGACTTCCCTTCCAAGAATATCCAGAAAAGACCCAGTTCATGTCAGCAAAGCATTTAATTAAACAAATAAAAAGTTGAGACCAAAATTTGCAAGAGAGAATCCCCAGCTGACTTAAAGCAGGCAATGAATCATAAGAAGGAGAACAAATTAACTTTCAAGTCAAGTGTCTGAAAAATGTTCAGGGAGTTCTGTGACCATATGCCAGTGAAAGCTGTCAGGACAGTAGGGGATAAAGGTCACTGAGAGCATGGTGTCAGAATACTCAAAGGTTGTGGGGCTGAGAGGAATTGAGATACAGATGCTGCCCCTTTGGAGATTTCCTCTTCTGAACATTAGAGAGCAACTGATTGCAACTTTATGGGCATTTAGGGGCATCAGGTAAGGACGTCCCAGTATACGGGGCTTCTGAGGGGGCTGGAAGTCAGGCTGTATGTTGTGCATAGGAAGAAGAGCAAAGCTTGTTTAAGAGTGTATCACTGCCTTTTCACATGAGAATAGAGAATGTGAGCTTACGTTTGAAGCTTGAATGAACCAGCTTGTACTTTGTAGTGAGAAAGCATAGACTGAGAATTAGTGGAGTGTAGGAGACAGGTGAAGGTTAGAAGGAAGTCATTGCTGTTTGGTCCTGGGCCTCCTTATGTTGCCGGTGTAGTAAGGGGTGAGTGGAGGTGTGTGTAGCTATTACTGGTTTCTATGTTTGTCTGGGGCCAACAGAAACCACATGAAGTAAACACCAGGATTGTAGAAGTGAGCAGTGACAAAAGCAATGGTCAACTGCAACCCAGAGCCTATCTGAATGGCAAGATAGTGTGGTACGGTGAGCCAATTTGTGCAGTCTAAAGAGTACTGGGACTGGAGTCAGGCCTGGGTGCAAATCCTGCCTTTGACAATTACTAGCTTTGTGACAAATATAAAAGACATTACCTCTTTAGGTCTTAGTTTCCTCATTTGTATAAGGGTAATAATATCTGTGGTACTTACCACATCAAGGAGTTGTAAAGACCGAATGTACAAAGTACTTTGCAAACTTTAAAAGAGCAGTATAAATAGCAGACCTTTTTTTTTTTTAAAGCATGATCACCTGCCTGATCATGCTTATTCTAAGACAAAGAATCAATCATTCATTGAATTTTCCATTCATTCAAAAAAGCATTTGTTAAGCACCTATTGTGTGTTAGGTAGTAGGTCATTATGCAAAGACTGAAAGGAAAAAGTTCTTTCTCATTCTACTGGAAGGAAATATATTATGAAAGACAGTTACAGAGAAACACATGAAAGTTTCAGAGAAAATTGGGCACTCCTTTTTTAATTGAGTAGAACTAGAACAATCTAGATAATGGTAAGATATAGAGAAAAACAACTTTGAAAGACTTTAGAACTTTGATCTACATAATGAAAAAACATGGATGCAAAAGAATGAAAATAAATCATGCTACTTGCCTCCTGACAGAGGTGACAAACATAAAATGTAGGAGACATTGGTCTTTGACCATGTCCAATGTGGGAAATATATTCACAGATAAGTTAGTGCAAATTATATACAAAGTAATTTCAGAGAGGGCACTAAAAATCAAGTGGATCAGCAGAGACTTGTTGTAGCTTACTTAAAACAAGCCTTGAGGGAAGGTAGGGATTCTATGAGTTGAAGGTAAGAGGAGGACATTCTAGGCATGGGAGACAGCTTGCACTGGGAGGAGGGAGAAAGGATGTCATGTAAAGAGAACAGAGAGTAGACTACTTTGTCATTGATGATATGGAGTATATGATACGAAATAATGTGAAAGAAATTTAGAAAGATAGGACTGTGAAGGACATTAAATGACAGAATAGAGGACTTTTTATGCTACCTTAGAGGTAATAGGGTGTCTCTGAACCTTTTCCAAAAAAAGTTTGTCTTTTTAATTTTTTTAATTAATGAGCTTTAAAAAATTTAATCTGTTGCATTCTGTTCCGCCCCCATATTGAGCAATAAAAAAAAAAATAGAGCCCCGATCCATAGCTGCACATTCAGGCAAAACAAATTCCCACATTGACTATGTCTGAATATGTATGTCTCCTTCTGTATATTCAATTCATCGCCTCTATATCAGGAGGTGAGGAGCATATTTTATTTTCATTCTTTTGGAGTTGTAAAGTCTTCCAAAGTTGTTTTTCTCTATATCTTATCATTAAGTGGATTATTCTCATTCTGCTCACTTCAAAGAGGTACGCCTAGGTGTCTCTGAAATGGGCTTTCATAATTTCTTATGACATAGTAATATCCATTACATTCATATGCCTTATCTTGTTTACCTTTTCCCTAAAAGGAGATCACCCCCTTAAGTTTCCTTTTTTGGGGGGAGCTACCATGAAAAGAGCTACTATAAATATTTTTATACATAGATCTCTTTCCTTTATGATCTCCCAGCTAAAACCCACTGTCTATAAGAAGTCTTTCCTTCCCCGCCTTTAATTTCAATGCCTTCTCCCTGTTGATTATATCACATTCATATTGTCTATATCTTATTTATACATAGTTGTTTTCATATTTTCTTCCCTGACCCTGTTAGATTTAGATCAGGTACTGTCTTTTGCCTTTCTTTGCATCTCTAGCACCTAGCATGGTGCCTACCATACTTTCAAGTCTTCTTACATCTAACCCTCTGCCATGTATTTTTCAGTCCAATGACACTGGTTTCCTTGCTGTCCCTTCAACAAGACACTGCACCTCTTGACTCTGGACATTTTCTCTGATGTCCACCATACCTAGAAAATGCTCTCCTCATCTTCATCTACTGTCTTCCTTGACTTCCATTAAATCCTAGCTAAAATCCCATCTTCTACAGGAAGCCTTTCTCAATCCCTCTTAATTTTAGTTCTGTCCCTCTTTTAATTATTCTCTATTTATCCTCTATAAAGCTTGTCTGTGTATATTTGTTTGCTTATTAGATTGTGAATTCTTTGAGAACAGGGATTGTGTTTTTCCCCTCTTTATGTCTCCCAAAGCTTAGCACAGTGTCTGGCATATAGTAGGAACTTAACAAATGTATATCAAGTAACTGACTAACTAGTAGGTATTTAATAAATGCTTATTAACTAATTAACTTGTTGGGTCAAAGTTTATGCATAGTTTGGTAACTTTCTGGGCTTAGTTCCAAAATGATTTTCAGAATGTGTATCAATTCATAGCCTCACTAGCAGTTTACCAGTTAGCCTAAAACCCCTTTAATATTGGTCATTTTCCTCTTTGGTCATCTATTCCAGCATGGTAAGTACAAGGTAGAACCTCAAAGTCATTTAGCACAATACCTCCAGTGCTTAGCAGAGTGCTAGGGACATAGTAGGTGCTTAATAAATGTTTATTAATTGTTTAATTTGCATTTCCCTATAAGGGCAGAGCATTTTTCTTTCATACGATTATAGATAGTATGGATTATTTCCTTTAAAAATTGACTTCATATTCTTTGCACATCTGTCTATTGGGAAACAGCTCTTGTTAAAAATCTGAATAAGTTCCTATTATATCTTAGATATGAGAGCTTCATCAGAGAAACTTGCTGCAAAGATTTCCCTCTAATTAACTTTCACTTATAATCTCAGCTACATTGGATTTGTGAAAACACATTTTTTAAATTTTATGTGGTCAAAATTTTTCCTTTCATCTTGTATGATATCTCTACTGCATGCTGCTTTGTAGATCTCAGTTTGAGATCCGATACAGATAGAACCCTTTCCTTTTTAAACTTTTTTTTTTCATTTTTATCCTTTAGATTCTTATCCTTTTGTTCTTCCAAATGTACTTATCATTTTTCAAGGTCTATAAAAATACTTTGGGGATTTTGATTGGTATGGCACTGAATGGATAGTACTGTCATTCTAATAATATTGGCATGACCTACCTATGAGCAACTAGTATTTTTTCAATTATTTAGGTCTGTATTTCCGCAAAGAATGTTTTATAGTTAGATTCATATAGTCCCTGGGTGAATCTGAAGGTATTCTTCCAAGTATTTTGTAGTTTCTGTAGTTATTTTGAATTCATATTCTATTTCTTGATCTGCTTGCTAGATTTTGTTGATTACGTATAGGGATACTGATGATTTATGTGACTTTGTCTTATATCTTGCAACTTTATGAACTTATTTTTACTTTATCTATAGGGTTTAGAAGTTCACTACTACATCTGCAAAAAGCATTTTTGTTTTCTCTTTACCTATGTTTATCCCCTCAATTTCTTTTTCTTGTCTTATTGTTCTACCTAGCATTTTTCAGCACTATGTTAAATATTAGTGATGATAATGGAGCATCCTTGCTTTACTCCTGATCTGATTGGGAAGACCTCTCTAACTTTAGTCAATGACATAAAATATTTGTTTCTGGATTTTGATAAATACTATTTATTGTATTAAGAAAAGGCATACTTTTCATTTCTAGAGTTTAAATAGAAATGAATGTTTGACATTGTAAAAAGACTTTTTTGCATCTAGTTACATACTCATAACATTTTTGTTATTTTTATTATTATCCTGGCATATCATCTAAACTCTTTCTTACATTGAACCAAACCTGCATTTTTTGTATAAACCTAACCTGGTCATAGTAGATAATCTTTCTAAAACGCTGTAGCCTACTTGCTAATATTTAATTTATTTTGTATTATTGGTTATTAGGGACATTGGTGAATAGTTTTCTTTTTTTTTTTTTTGCTTTGTTTCTTTCTGTTTTAGGTATCATGACCATATTTATATCATAGAAAGATATTGGAAGGGTACACTTTTTTCCCATTAATTTACTTATTCAGTTCTGTGCTAAACTACCCAAAACATATTTTATAGACTTAAAAAAATACACAGGAAAAACAAAAAGTCTAAGTTATCAGCTTTGTTACAATATAATTGGATAAAATAGTTTCTGATAAATTCCATTATTTCTTTTTCAATTGTTGTTTGGTTTTTTTTTGGATACAAATACTTCTTTAAAAATAAGGTCAGATGGTGGAGTCATGTTGGTGAAGTAAAGGTAGGGACTCTCCTTAGTTCTCCCAAATTCCTCTCCAAACAACTTTAAAATAATGCCTCAAAATGAATTCTGGGATGGCAGAACCAACAAAAGGATGGGTTGAAACAATTTTCCAACTCATGACAACTTAGAAGGTCAGCAGGAAAAGTCTGTCTCCCTGGGCTGAGAGTGTAATGTAGTCCAGCACAGCCCATGTCATCATAAGCCAGCAGCAATCCTTGGGGGCAGTTGCATCAGCAGGGACTTTAGAGCTCTCAGCCCAGAGCTATGAGGTAGAGTGAGGTAGAATAATTGATCAGACAGAGATTCCAAGGGATCCTTTGCTGGCACTGGTGCAGAACTCTGTTGCATTGCCCATAAATGGCTTCTGGTTGAAATCCCAGGGTGAGGTGCCCTAGCACCATAAGGCAAGGGCTGCAGGGAACAAGAACTCTGGTCATAATTTCAGGGCAGAAAAGAATGGTTGTGATTACTCACAAATGAGAAGAGGCCAGGAGAGCAGTGACCACAGTTCTCCTAAGATCATAATATTTTGGAAGAAGTAAAAACTTATAGATCTGCCGAACTAGCTTTGAAAACAGCGGCACACACACACACACACACACATACACACAAACAAAACCCTAAAGCTTGGGACAGTACCCCCTCCACCATGGGAGCAGGACCCAACTTTAACATAAAGTTCAAGTCAAGAAATAGGCTGGAAAAATGAGCAAACAGCAACAAAAAGAACCTAACCATAGACAGTTAGAAGATACAAACTTAGAAGACTATTGTGCTATAAGAAATGATAGCAGAATGCTTTCAGAAAAACCTGTAAGAATGTACGTGAACTGATGGAAAATGAAGTGAGCAGAACCAGGAGAACAGTATACACAGTAAGAGCAATATTGTACAGTGATAAACTGTGAATGACAGGTATTCTCATCAATACAATTATCCAAGACAATTCTAAAGTAAAGCATAAAAAAATGCTATCCACTTCCAGAGAAAGAACTAATAAAGTCTGAATGTAGAACAAAGCACACTTTCTTTTGCTTTATTTTGTTGATGCTTTTTTTTTGGTCTTTGTTTTCTTTCACAACATGACTAATATGGAATTGTTTTTCATGACTGTACATGCATAACCTATACCAAATCACTTGCCTTCTTGATGAGTGAGCTGGGGAGGCAGGGAAAAAATTTGGAACTCAAAATTTAAAAAAAGGAACACTAAAAATTGCTTTTACATGTAATTGGAAAAATGAAGTATTTATCTATCTAAAAATAAAAAATATATATATTTTTAAAATATTTTTTTGAAAAAAATTAGTTCCTAGTTTGACAGTAGTGCTAATAATAAATTCCATTGTCATTGCTTAATTTGAATTAGCAATGCATATTTCCATTGAGCTGAAGTCAGTGCCCATATTTTCTATGATTATAACTTTGAATAGTGCAAATTTGAATACATGCAACCATCATAAAGTATTTGCTATTCCTTATTCTCATTAAGCAAAGCCTAGCTGTATTTATTTTTAATTTTCAACATTCATTTTTATAGGATTTTGAGTTGTAAATTCCCCCTCTTATTCTCTCCCCAGCATGCAATCTGATATAGGTTATACATGTATGGTCATATTAAATATATTTCCATATTAGTCATGTTGTGAAAGAAGAATCTGAACAAAAGGGAAAAACCACAAGAAAGAAAACACAAAAAACAACAAAAAAGAGAAACAGTATGTATGCTTTGATCTGTATTCAGACTCCATAGTTCTTTCTCTGGATATAAATAGCATTTTCCATCCTGAGTCTTTTGGAATTGTCTTAGAACATTACACTGCTCAGAAGAGCTAAGTCTAACAAAGTCAGTCACTGCACAATGTTGCTGTTACTGTATGCAGTATTCTTCTGGTTGCACTCACTTCACTCAGCATCAGTTCATGCAAGTCTTTCCAGGTTTTTTTGAAGTCTGCCTACTCACCTTTTCTTACGGTACAATAGTATTCCCATTACATTCATATACCACAACTTGTTCAGCCATTCCCCAGTTGATGGGCATCCCTTAATTTCCAATTCTTTGCTACCACAAAAAGAACTGCTATAAATATTTTTGTACATGTGGGCCTTTTCCCCCTTTTTATGATCTCTTTGGGATACAGAGCTAGTAGTGGTATTTCTGGGTATGCACAGTTTTATAGCCCTTTGGGCATAGTTCCAATTTGCTCTCCAGAATGGTTGGATCAGTTCACAGCTCCACCAATAGTGCATTAGTGTTCCAATTTTCCCACATCTCCACCAACATTATCATTTTCCTGTTTTGTCATGTTAGCCAATCTGATAAGCATGATGTGGTACCTCAGAGGTGTTTTAATTTATATTTCTCTAATAAGTAGTGATTTAGAGCCTTTTTTCATAAGAGACCTAGCTGTATTTATCCAGGTCTTTTTGCTTTCAACTTTATTAATCTCTTCTTTCATTTCCATTATTTCTACTCTGTTATTTAGCTGGGTACTTTGGATTTCTTGTCATTCAGTTTTAAATGACCAATTCTTCAATTTGCGTTTTCTCTCGTTTGTTAATGAAAACATTTATAAATATAACATTTTGCTTCAGAACTGCTTTAGCTGCATCCCATATTTTTTGGCATGTTTTCTCACTATAATCAGATTCTATCCTTTAAGGAAATTTTCTGATGTTTACATAATTTGTTCTTTGACCCAGCAATTCTCTAGATTATGCTGGTTTCCAATTACTTTTTCATTCTTTCCTCAAGGGTCCTTTATTGATGGTCATCTTATCATATTGTGATCAGTAAATGATGTGTCTAGTATTTCAGTTTTTCTACATTTTTAATGAGTTTTCTTGCTCTTCAGCAATTTAGGCCTTCTCCCCTCATGTTGCCTTATGCTCACTTTCTTATTCCTGTTCCTTTAATTGTGGTTTCCCTAGAAGTCTGTATCTCAAAGCTCCTACTTTTTTCATTATTACTTTTAGTATTCTAGATCTTTTTTTCCCTTCAAATGAATTTTTTTTATTATTTTATCTAGGTTTGTAAAGTATTGGTGTCTGACTCTTTGTAACCTTGTTTGGAGTTTTCTTGGCAAAGATACTGCAGAGGTTTGCTGTTTCTTTCTCCAGCTCATTTTACAAATGAAGAATTGAGGCAAACTGGATTAAGTGCCTTACCCAAGGCATAAGCTAGTAAATGTCTGCGGTCAGATTTGAGCTCAGGAAAATGAGTCTTCCTAACTTCAGAGCCAGTACTCTGGCCACTGTACCACCTAGCTGCCCAAATAAGACATATCTATTAAATTAATTCACAGTAAATTAACAAATGATAACCCAAAATAATGCACTTAGACACTGTGGCACCTAGGTACTTTTCAACTCAAATGAGAATTTATTTAAGATATTTCCTAAACTTTAAAGTGCTAGTCAAATGTCATTTGTTGTGTGTTTGTTAATAATAATAATAATAATAGGTTAAAAGCAAACAAAATGAAAATACTTCCAAATGACCCATCCAACCATACTAATTACCAACTATTATACTTTGCTTTTGAGGATAATACTACTTCTGCTCAGAATATTTTTGAAACTTTACAAATTTGATATCTGCATCTTTTTTTATTTGAGAAGTTTTAAGAAAAATTAGCTTAAACTTACTCAAAGTTCCATTTAATTTAGTTAACTAAAAAAATTCAACAAAGCTAGTACAGAGTAAGAATCTGGCAGTCTGACTCATTTGCTATGAGAAAAAATTAATTCTTTTTATTTTTTTTTTTACTATTTACTTTTTTACCCTTAGGTTACTTTACTTTTTACTTTCTATCCTTTTTTCTTTTAAAAAAAATACTTTTTATTTACTTTTTACATGTTAGGTTACCTGTGAATCACAACTCAAATTTCTTTCCAAGAATAGTATTAGGCTTTTCAAATTCTAGGTACTTTTTCTATTAGTTATAAAAAATGACTTAGAGAAAAAACAGACTTCTTTCTACCTTCTAATTCCTCCTTGAAAACAGAAAAAGCAAATTCAATTGGTCAACGTGTATTGCAAAGTAGAATAAAGGGTGGTCATTTTTCTCTCTGAAATGTTACCTTGAATTGACCTTGCTATATCATTAATATAAGTGATATCAATCAGATAAAGCTCACCAGTATGCAGCCTGGGGTAGTATTGATTACCTGCTAATGATGTACAGGAAATACTTGAATAAGACTTGCAGATGTTTATAGGCACAAAGAATACTGACCAGGGTGCTGAAAGGTCACATAGATGAACATGTATATAACATGAAACGGTCATATCAGCATTCTGTGATGGGAAAGGCATTAGATCATGAGCCACAGGATGTGGGTTTGAATTCTAAGGAAGGGGGTTTGAAGAAATGATTTCTTAAGAACTTTCTTAATGATTTCTTACAGCTCAAAATCTATGGTGCTATGATATCAGTAGAAGTCAAACACAAGTATAATATTAAACTTTGCAGTTAGCTCATATCACTCAAGCATGTCCTCTTTAGCATCTAGTAGCTTAACTCCAAAAACCATCCATGAGTAGTATTTCATATCATGGAACAGATCAAAGCAGAACCCTTATGCATAACTTAATTTTGCAATTGGGGATTATCTTTGACTGGAAGCAAATGGTAATGTTGTTTAAGAACTGTAGTTTACTTTAAAAAAAATAAAGCATTTCCACCAAAGTACAGAATCAAATGGATATAAGTCATTGGCCTTAGCTGTGCAGGGAGTGGTAACAGAATTTGTAGATTTGTTATGCCACTCTAATTTCAATTTTAATGATTGGAGATTTCTGCCACCAGATCCTGTATAAATATTTGCACTAAACAAGATGAAAAGTACTAAGGCAAACATAAGCTAGAAAGAGAAGGTCTGGGTTAAATAAAATTTATTTTGTTAATCTCAAACAGTAGATTAATTACATAATTGAGTTATCTTTTAGGCATTTATGATGACAATTCTCAATGTGAAAGACCCAGGTGACAACTTGGAAGCAATGATATTTTACTACACGGATCCTTTTCAGGAGCCTAATTAGAGACTAGGCATAGTATTCTGCAGTGTTCTTGCTTACTTTTCAAATCACTAAACTCTTCCCAAAATATTCCTAAAAGTTATTCTTCTGAATAATTTTTCATCATTATCACATTTATCAGTCTAGCATAGGACAAAATTTCAAGCGATTCTCTCACCTCCTTTATACCACTCTATCCTTATTGCTTGTTTTCCAGATTTCTCCTTACTTTTTCCATCTATTGATATCCATAGCTATGATTGAATTACTTTCATTTTAGTCCATTTTCAAGCACCTTATTCTGTTTTCACCCATTTGCTTGAGGTAAGTTTCAAACATACCTCAGAGAAACTCAGATTTGGTAGGAATTTCATAGGTAACCAAGTTCAGTACTCTCTGTGTGACCTTAGGCAAGTCACTTCATGTTTGTTAATCATATATAAAATGAAAAGGTTTGAGTAGATGTTCTAAGGCTCCTTGCATTTCTAAATCCTATATGATGGGGCCTATCCTTGACAGGTGGCTATCTAGTCTTTTGCTTGAATAATTCCTATAATGTGGAATCTACTACCTTATAGGGAAGCCTGTTGAACTTTTGGTTTAGTTTTAATTAGTAGGACACTTTTTTTTCTTATGTTGAGCTGAAATCTACCTTTACAACTTCTGCCCATTGCTCCTATTTCTGTTTTCTAGGATAAAGCAATGCAAGTCTAATCCAATTTCCATATTCTATCCTTTCAAAAACAATTAGGTCCTCCCCCCCAAGTCTCTCAAGTATTTTGAGGGCAAGTCTCTAGGCTCTTTGTCTGGGTGAGAAAGGAAGAAAGCAAATTCCCGGGGCATCTTCAACAGGGAGGAGATGAAGGGAGCTGTTAAATAGATTCTTACCTAATACCCTGGGAGTCCTAAGGTTCAAATTCTCTGATTGACTAAGATAAATGACATTTATTCTAAAGCACTTCATGTACCCTATCTAATTTGGTTCTCAGAGGAAGCCTATGAGGGTAGGTGCTATTATCATCTTAATTTTACAAATGAGGAAAATGAGACACACCTACAAAGTACCTAAGTCAGGATTTAAACCCAGATCTTCCTGATTCTAAATACAGCACTCCGCCTACTATTATGGACTGTTTCAGTCTAAGTCTGGATTACAAAGTCAGGTACTTAGGTGAAGTATCGGCATCCCCATCTATTTTTGATCACTGATTAACCTTAGCAAAGGATAATGTAAATTCTAGAGATTTCTCTGGCATTCCATGGGACTCCCTCTCCTCTCCCATTCTCAAAGGGAATTAATGCTAGAATTGGGTTAGAAGTTCTGTAGACCAACCCTGACCAGAAGCTTAAATCCCCTCTTTTGACTTCCATTTGGATCCCTCTCTTACCATTATCCCACAATTTTGTCAGGTCTGTCCATTTACCAGGAGGCCCTTCTAAATGTAGCTAGTTTGTTATGTAGTATGATTGGACGCTGCAGGATTTTCTTCCCCTAGGAGTCCATATATAATATAACTGTTTCATTTTTTATTTAACCCTGGCCTTGTCTTAACTTGTCTGGGTGGACGTGGGCAAAGTGGAACAAAATGGTTACAGTAAAGGTTCCCCAGAGCCAAAACATAAGAGCTGATACTAACTTATTAGAATTCAGTAAGGAAAGGATTACTCCATTTGCTCTGAGGTGATGCTGACATATGAGAACACGAATCATTCAGAGGACCAAATCTTCCTACCTTTTACTCTCTTACTGTTAGATGAGGGTCTTACAGACATCCTGGGGGGTGTGGGTGGAGAGCACTGAAAATTACACAGATCTTGGTATTAAACTAAGAAGATTGTTAAGAGGTCAGGGATCTTCCCATAACTCTTCCTATAATACTAGGGTCACCTTCTACCCTAAAAGCTGGAACTGGGAAGAAGGGACAACAGAGTCTCAGGAACAATATTGCAGGAGTGATAGGAATGCCTAGTAATTGTAATAATGGCAATTAATAACTATCATTTATACAGTATTTTCAAGTTCTACAAAATGCTTTACCTACAATAGAGGAAGGGAAAGGAACAAACATTTATGTAGTACCTACTATATGCCAGGCCCTGTGCTAAGCACTTTAAAAATATCATCTCATTTGATCCTTAAAACAACCCTAGAAGGCCAGTGCTGTTATTATCCCCATTTTACAGTGGAGTAAATAAACATTTAGTGAAGTGCCTGCCTGAAATTATATAGTAGACACTATATAAATATTAGTTATTATCATTATTATTAAATTCTTATTAAATACATGAATTTATTCAATAAACATTTGATATACCCTCTGTGTGGGCAATGTATATTCTATTACAATTGTATCTTTGATTATCCCATGTATACTTTGGTTATGCACACTCTTACACAGCTAGGTAGAGCAATAGAGAGAACACTGGACTTCAAGTCAGGAAACCTGAGTTTAAATCTCACCTCAGGCACATACTAGCTCTATGACCAAATGGGAATGATATTATAGCACTGTAGCACCAATGCAATATTTACAGCACCCATGATCACAATAACGACTGTGACTATAAGTATCACATGACATTCGATTGCAAAATATACCAAACCCTCCAGATAGATGATAGAAGTGGAGCATTTATTTAGACACCAGAAAACTGAATCCCAAAACTAGTAAGTGATTCCATCATAATACCAAAGATATTCAGAAGACATAATAGCCCTAAGAGCCACAGCATCCTTCAGCCTTTCCATAAACCAATACAAGATCAATATCTACTCACAAGCCTATCTGATACCTTACCTGAGCATCCTCTCTCCCCCACCGTCTTGCTAGCTCTGACCAGCTTCCTGTGGGCTCTACTTCTCTTCAGCAAACTCCTCCCACCACAGGCTCCATGTGACTATATTTAGCCTATTAGGGGGGCAGTGTTTATCTTCAGGGCAGGGAAGCTTCCTGTAATGGTAATGCAACTTTGAATTTGAAGATCCCTTTGTGTTGGCAAAAGTAGCAGGTACTTAACACTTAGTAACTGATCAAGCATCTCATTGGGGGAACAGAAGGTATGAACTCCTGTCCCCTTGTTACTGATGTAAAAGGAAGGGGTTGGCTGAAGGAAGTGATGTAGGTAATACTGTGTATATAAGAAAAGCCTCAGAGAGGCACAAAATTTCCTTGAGACCAAGATCTGGTGGCAGAATAGCTACAGAAAAATGGAGAACTGAGTCCTGAGAATTTGTGATAGTGGTGGAGCTTCTTCTGAACAGGATCCCAGGAGCTCAGAGCTCAGAGCCCAGAGCCAGGAGCTCAGGAACCTGGAATCCAGAGCCAGGAGCCCAGGTGACTGAAGCATGACCGGGATGCTGAGACTTTGTTTGTTTGCGGCTTGGTTGAGCCTTGAATTCCCTGGAGCAGAAATGCTGAAGGATCTGACATGGACCAGACCCTGTGAACTTCAGTGTGGAACAGGACCTCCCCAGAGAGCTGGTCAAGGAACTGGGAGCTGTCTGCCATTGAATCCAGGTGACAGTCTGGTGAATCCAGGTAGATTTGGGGACTATGGAAAGGGATCCAGGGAATCTGAGGACAGGCCCCAAGTCAAGATGAAGAAAAGACCTCTCCTTAGGTACTGAGTAATTATGGAATTATAGTTTACTAGTGACCTAAGGGGTGGAGGATTTTGTGTATGATACTTAGTAAGACTTTACTGAATAAGTGACTGATTGTACTTTGAGTACTTTGACTATTGTTACCGATTAGTGACTGATTGAGTTAATCAAGACTTTGCCCCAAGAGTGGAAGACTTTGAGACTACTGATAAGTGACTGATTGAATTAACTTAAGAGTGACTATTTTGTGACTGATTGAATTAACTTAAGAGTGACTATTTTACTTTGAGACTATGTTGTGAATATTATATTGTGATTTTCTGTGATAAGTTGAAATATATTGAATGCTGTATTTTGAATGATGCTGTACCTTGATTTTCCATGGATGTTTTGCTTTTGTTATGAAATAAATAGAGTGATCACTGTACTGAGTAATCAGAACCTTAAAAAAAAGCTGTTCACAGCAGCAGTTCTTCTGGAAAGCGTCTGTGCATGGCATTACACTTCCTATACACACTGCTGCACCCTTCAGCAAATTCCCTCCATCACAAGCTCCATATGATTACATTCAGCCTATTAGGGGAGCAGAGTTTACTTTCAAAGCAGGGAAGGTCTTCAAATTCCCCCCTAGGCCTATTAAGGGGCAGGGAAGATCTTCAAATTCCCATCTATTTCCAAAGGGTTGTTGTAATGAAAAAGTGAGGTGTTTGTAAAGCTCTTTGCAAACCTTAAAGTGTTATATTATAATTGTATTATGTTATTATATGGAATATATTGCATATTATAAAATGAAATAATACTTATTTTAATATATTATATAGTATATAACCAACAATACTTATATATTAGAAATATTATATATAATAATTACTCATGTCCATATACAAGCGTACTGTCCATTCATAGTAATATAAAATACATATACATATGAATGTCCATATAAGACAGTTGGGCAACATGATCTGGAGAGTAGTGCTGTTAACAGTTACCTTGAAGGTGACTGGATATTTTTTCTTTTAACTAGAATGGTAGATTTTCCCTGTAGTCTTGATAGAAAAACAGGTGAAAATTAAAGATAGCATACCAACCTCACAATAATCGCCTGGGCCTTTTTTTTTCTCCTCTTGTCTTCACAGAGCTACCGGTGTTTCCCCGATAATAAGACCTATCCCAAAAATAAGCCCTCCCCTTACTGTGTAAGATTCCTCTAAAATAAGCCCTCCCCTGAAAATAAGCCCCATTGAGATTGCTACTGTAGTGAAGGTGATCCCCTGCGCTACACGCTACATTACGATACCCTCTGTATGCACCGTCCCCTCCCCCTGGGTGAAACGCACACCCTGCTCCAAGCTGCATCCAATCAGAGCTGCAGCAGTGAGCGCGTCATCCTGTTCTTCCCCAGTGATTTGCTTGCTGGCGCCATTGAGAGCAGTGCCGCGGAGGAGAGCTGAGGCAGGACAACATAAGCCCTCCCCTGAAAATAAGCCCCCGGATGTTTTTCTTTCCAAAAAAATTAATAAGACAGTGTCTTATTATCGGGGAAACACAGTATTGAAATGTGTGTGAAAACAAGGCAGTTGCTCATCTTGGCCATTCTAACAAGAAGCCAAGTGGGATTATTTCCTGGAGGGTTATGATATCATAGATTTAGAGCTGGAGTTAGAGGACATTTAGTCCAAACTCCTCATTCTACAGATAAGAAACTGAAGTCTAGAAAGTTGAACTGGAATTTGAACCCTGTTCTTTTGATTCTGTATCCAGAACTTTTATCTTCTGATACCAGGAGTATACTGGAGTTAGCTTGAATCAGCTTGGGAGAGCCAATTGTTAAATTTCTAGTGGGGACCTTTGCACATTGGAAAGAGACAAATGTTACAAACCAGGACTTGACATTATTTTTACAGATCATAAGAAATCGATGAAGAAAAAGTTAATTCAGATTAAACTTGTAGATGTGTCATGTAGTTTTTTTTTGAGAGATGGTTGTTAAACATTTACTAGCACAGCATTGGCTAATACCTTTTTGTTTTCATAATATATATTATATACAATCTCAAAGTCCACAATCACACCTATATCTAAGTAAAATTTAATTGCTAGTGTCACTAGAATTAAAAGAAGTATTCTTTTTAAAAAAATACATTTTTAGTTTTCAACATTCATTTCCCAAAGATTTTGAGTTACAGATTTTTTTCCCATCTCTCCCATACCCCCCACCCCAAGATGGCAAGAATACTGAATATCCCTACCCCGAATTTGCCCTCTCTTATATTCCCCCCAATGACCCCCTTACTTTCTTGTAGGGCAAGATGGATTTCTATACCCCATTGCCTGTATATAAAAGAAGTATTCTTTAAGAAGTTAAAAATTAAAATGAAAAAAGACTAAAATATTGAAATTCAATATTAGTTCACAAAGTACCTTTAAAATGAAAAAAAAAAGCACATTTTAGCTTAACAAAGTTATTTTAATAAAAGGAATATTATTGGATATTTCTAAATCAGTTACTTAGCTTAGCACTATTTTTTTGTGTATTATCATTTTATAATAGGAAAAGTTCTGGAGCTTAAGGTATGTTTCGTTCAAATGCTACTTCCAAGCTTCAGTGCTAATCCAGAGGAAATATTATCCTAATGGTCCCCAAGGCCCAATGTCTAGGTGTTGGATACATGATAAACTTACATGGAGCTTTCTTAGTGAGATATAGTCCTCCAGAGGATTGAAATTTTCAAGGTTTAGTACAGTGCAACTCTTTAAAATAAGATTTAAGCTTCTCTTGTCAGGTTTCTTTTAGAGCTTAAATTAAAAAAAATTGCTTCTTTGACTATACTTCTAATCCTCTGTCTCTACAGGAAAACTCCCTAGCTATCTGAGTCACTTCATGTCTTAATTCCCAGTCTGAAAGCATAGTTTTTGCATACCGATAGATTGTGTATATACATGCATATGTTTGTAGGAATGTGTATATATGTGTGTGTGTCTTACTGAAGAGTATAAAGGGAATTTATTCCTTTATGACACAAGCAATCTTTTCATTATTTAAAAAAAGTTCTTTTCTTGATTTCTCCTCAGTTATTGAAATGCCAATATATTATGACACTTTCCCTACTTCCTAGGCAGCTCTTTTACATACTTTATACAATATGGAATTAAGAAATCAATTAATTAGGAATGAGGAATTCTGGATCTATAAATTCATTCTCATCTTTAACATGGAGATAATAATAGCACCTACCTCTCAGGGTTGTTGAGTTTCAAGAAAAATAACGTATGTCATGTACTTTGAAAATCTTTTTTTTTTTTTTAAGCAATCGGGGTTAAGTAACTTGCTCAAGGTTACATGGCCAGTTATTTCTGGGTGTGGTGCTGAGTATCTGAGCCCGGATTTGATCCAGGTCATCCCGACACTGGAGCTGGTGCTCTTACTCGCTGAGCCACCTGGCCACCCCTAAGCAATTAGGGTTAAGTAACTTGCTCAAGGTTACACGGCCAGGTGTTTCTGGGTGGGTGCTAAGTGTCTGAGCCCAGGATTCGATCTCCAGGTCTTCTCAACACTGGAGCCGGTGCTCTTACTCGCTGTGCTACCTGGCCGCCCCATACTTTGAAAATCTCAAAGCAATATACAAATGTGAGTTATTCTAGTTATTTGTTCTCATCTTTTTTCTTGATTTTCAGATAGAAACGGTCCTGTGTCAGGTAACTATTCTTTTATTATTATTTCCTATTTAATATTCTTCAGAGTAGGTAGGTAGATAAAAATGAATGCTTTTTGCAATGGGATAAAATTATTAGGATGAAAGCTCTTTTATTATTATGGTTATTTTTGGAGTAGAAAACTCTCCATGTAAAAATTCCCTCTGCAGGGATGTAGGATGCATACTGACAACTGGACCTTTTGTCAAGAAGACTTGAGTTCGAATCGGGCCTCTGACACTAGTAGCTACGTGCCCCTGGGCAAGTCATCTGACCTATCTCTGCCTTAAATTCTTCATCATCATCATCATCATCATCATCATCATCGCACCTACCCTCAGGGTTGTTTTGAGGATAAAATCATGTTTGTAAAGTAATTTGCATCCTTAAAGCACATATAAATGATAGATATTATATATTATTTAATAGTATTGTCTGTGGCACTGAGGAATCAGGCACCCTTGTCCATAACCATGCAGCCAGCATATATCAGAGGTTGGACTTAGACCTTTTTAACTTCAAGGATGATCTTCAGTCTCCTGTGGCATACTGCCTCATTATTTAGTGATTAGATATTAGTGCATTATTCTAGAACAGACAGATTAACAGAAAATATAGGGTGGTCCTCTGCTGAGGATAAAGGACTTCCTGAAGGTTCCAGAAGGTCTAACAATGACCAGAATTCAATAATAAGATGTTTAGTCTCTCATTCTCCAAGTAGTGGACATTATTCTTCTAAATTCAGATTCTGAGTAGCATGATGATGTAGAAAGAACTGGTCTTTGGGGTCATGAAGGCTTGAGTTGAAATCATGCCTCTGATATATACTAACCTTGTGACCATGGGTATGGTCCATGTCTCAGTGTACTGAGGCAGTTCTCTAATTCTGTGAATTACAGAGGAGTTGGCAATCAGTATGAATCGATGGAGATTCCATACTAGATAGTCCCTACATCACTGAACTGAAACTCCTCCTCCTTTCCTTCTTCCTCCAACAATAATAACTACCTTCTCTTCTGCTGCACCATGATACAATTGATACCTATCAATGTCAACATGGATATCAAAAAGAGGGAGATTCAAGATGCTAATGATCTAATGAGTGATTCAGGAATTGTACCCTGGGCAAAATGACTTAAAAGCAAGGTCAGTGTTCTAGACTAGCCATGCAATTCTTGACAAGTCATTTCACTTTTCTGAGCTTTAGTTTCTTCATTTGCAAAATAGGGATAATCATACTTGCATGACATATTTTAGGGTATCTTGCATTTCTTCTGTGAAGAATGTATTTTGTAGATTTAATTCTTGGATAATTTGGTCTTTTCTAATTTGGAGGAAGATCACAAGGAGGATGAGTACAGTTATCACTATTCTGGACTCTATTCTGGCCAAAAAGGAGGAACTGGAGTAGAAATGATGAGAAATGGGAGAAAATGAGCACTCCATCTCAGAGTTTGTGATGAAGGACAGGAAGGCAAGGCTTAATTTGAAATGTAGTCTATATTTTGGGAGAAGAGATTTCAAAGAATTCAGCAACAGATAGGTAAAATACCATGACCATTATAATATTTCAATATTTCCAGAAGGAAATGGCAAACCACTCCAGTATCTTTGCCAAAAAAAACTCCAAATGGGGTCACAAAAAGTCAGATGTGATGGAAACAATTGAACAACAATACATAATTACATGCATATATATACATATATATATAAATGCATACATACGTATGTATGTATGCATACACATACATATGTCCGGTAAGAGTATAAATTCAAAAGCAAGACCATCCTATAAGATTAATTTTAGGAGATAGATTATGTGAAATTAAAACTTTTGCACAAATTAAATCAATGAAGCTGATATAAGTAGGGAAGCTGTTCATTAGAGAGGAAGGGAAACTTTGCATCATAATAAGGATCTAATATCTGATAAGTGATCAAAAGATATGAACAAATTATTTTCGATAGAATTGCAAACTGTTAACAACCATAAAAGATTTTTCCAAATCATTAATATGAAGAGAAATGAAAATCAAAATAACTCTGAGATTACCCAACATGTATAGAAAATTGATAAGGATGATAAAAGATGGGGGAAAATAACCATTTTGGAGAGGCTGTGCAAATACAGAAAACTAATATCCTATTTATATTTATAGAGCTGTAAATTGGTCTAACCACTCTGAAAAACAATTTGGAGTTATGCTAAAAGGTGATTTACATGGACACATCCTTTGACTTCACTACTAAGCATATAATTGAAGCAAATCAAAGATAAAAATAAAGGCTTTATAGATATCAAAATAAAATACTTCTTGTAACAAAGAACTTGAAACAAAGCTGGTGCCTATTGATTGGGGAAAGGCTAAGCAAATTGTGCTAAATACATATAATAAAAGATTGCTGTGTCCAAAAAATTATGAAGAATTCTGGGAAGTATGGAAAGACATAGGAGCCAATGAAAGGTGAAGTTAAAAAAAAGTACCAGGATGATTACATTATTGTAAATGGAAAAGTAATAAAATGAAACTGAATGCTATTTAATTTTAATGACCAAGGTTGGCTTGAGAAAATATACCTCCTTCCCTTCTTTGCACAGATGATGGACTAATGGATAGGGAATATTCTGTATATTGTGAGGTATGATTGATGTGTGGCTAGTTTTACTGAAATTTTCTTTCTCTCAAAAAACTTTGTTACAAATCTTGGCTTGCTGGGAAGGGTATGGGGAGGGATATATTTAGAAATGAAGGGAAAAATAGTAATGAGGAAAAACTCTGAAATTAAATAGAAGCTAAATCAATGATCCATGTGTTAGCTTACAGTTACTTGACACTTTACACATGGTATCTATTTGAGCCTTATATCCTCCCTGTGAATTATCTACTACAGAGATTATTATCCATATTATAGATTATGAACTGATTCTGAGAGTGATTTAAGTGACCTGTCCTTAGTCACTTAAGTAGTAAACTTCAGAGATGAGATTCAAACTCAGCTCTTCCTAATTCTCAGTCTCACATTCTATATCTGACACCATGCTGTCTGTCATTTAGATGGGGACACATATACAGGGGGATTCTGGTGAGTCTGTAGCTACTATGAATAGGGTAGCAATGTTGATTATCTGTCCAACCACGTGTCTTCCCCCATCCTAACATTTCTGACAAATACCAAAAAAGTAAATACTGGATTGTGATATAAAGTGTATGACAAAAAGGAGATTGCATAGTGTTCTGGAGAGAACATTGATTATGGATTCAGGAGGTCTGAGTTCAAGCTCTGACTTTCACTTACTGCCAGTCACTTAATTTCCATGAGCTTCAGTTTCATGGTCTCTAAAATGATTATAGTGGACTAGGAGCTTTTCAACCTCTAAATCATTGTGATCCAGGTAAGTAAAGATGCTTCTACCATATTGAACCCAGTACCCATAATTCTTTAGAGAAGGTAAGAAAATGTGACCTAATTTTACCTCCCTCTCTACCCTAGTAACCCACCTGCTTTTACTAACCCTCATCTATCATCATCTTTCAATGAGATGAAATGTAAACCAAACTAAGCTGACTGGATTATGGCTCATTTGCTTCCTGATATCAATTCCACTTTCTAGGAGAGCTTCTGCTTGAAGCCATATAAATAATATGTTCTGGTTGTTAGGTGAAGGTACATATCATAACATAGTAGAGGCAGAATCCTGATCTGGACCTGAATTTTTTTTTCAACTTTTTTCAATTAAAGTTCAACCTGGGGAGGTGGGGGAGGCTCCTCCCCAGGTTCTACAAAAACCAGATGTTGTAGGCAGGAACATTACTCTTATCTTATCAAAAATGCCACTGTATTTTCATCTCAGATGCTTTTAGAATTAAAATGCCTAATCCTATCCAAGCTAGCTATCTGAACTCTTTTAGGAAAGCAAGGAACCCAACATAAGCTGTGGTCCCTTTCCTTCTCTTTATCTGTTAAATTAAATGAATGAACAAGATAATTGGGAGTTAAATTATTTCTTCAGCTGTGAAAGGTCATTTGCCACAACCCCTTTCATGTTTAATGATCACTATTAAATGGAAACTGAGCTGCTGACTTACAATCTGATCAGACTGACTAGCCAAAAGAGAACTGTTCTCTATTTCAAGAAGCAATATACTGGCTGAACGGGGTCAGACTTTGAAAGTGTATACGTAAAGTAACGGATGTTCCTAATGTCCCAAGTTCACAAATGGTAATTGCCTCTGTTAACAGGCTTGCAGGCTATATATACTAAGGGAGTAACTAAATAAGAAGGCTGGTTTTTGGAAAAGTATACCATTCCTTGATCCTTTAAATCAGAAATCTAAATTGAGATCCTTCTCCTGACCTCAAAATGTTTATTCAGGAGATAAGATAAGGACACCAATAAGGATAAAAATAGATTATAATGGGGACCAAGGAAAGATTCAGACAAAGTACCCTCTGGAAATCTGAGGAAGGAAATGTCACTTTCACCTGGATAAAGAAGGGAAGACTTCAGAAAGGAGGTGGGGCTTGAAAGAAGAGACTTTCAATTGGGAAGAGATAGCTAGATTATTGTAAAAGGTAGCAAATAAAAATGATTGCAACAAGAACTCAACCCATTTTAAAAAGCACAGTCATTCTTTTTTATATTGGGTTTTTTTAATAGAAGGGATTTGAGATACATAGCAGTAGTATTAATATAAAGTGAATCCTGCTTCTCTGTTGATGTTTACTACAAAAGCAGAAAAACTTTCTTTGATGGTAAATTAGTTAAGTCTAAGTGAAAAGTAGAATGCTATATTTTAAAATGTTTTAAGGGCTTGAGAATGTGCCATATTTAGACAGAAGTTTGGAGTTTACTGTATGGCCTTCATTTTCCACAGCAACCTGAGCTTTTTGGCTAATGTAGCAACCACTAACTTCTCAATTTTGCTTTGGTTTTTCTCTTCTCTTCTAAGGAGATTCATTTTTGGCTTGGAAATGGCAGGACAAAAAAAAATTAGCTAGTAGGAAGATGATATCCAAGATAAGCAGTCAGATAGTCAAGTCAATAAGTATTTATTACACTCCTACTGTGTACCAGACCCTTTGCTATGTACTAGCAATCCAAAGGGTAAAAACAGTCCCCACTCTCAGGAACCCATAATGTAATGGCGTAACGGGGAGACAATATACAAGAAGCTATACACAAACAAGCTATGTAGAGGATAAAGTAGAAATAATCTCAGAAGATACCAACAGTAAAGAAGACTGAGAAAGGCTTTTAGCAGAAGGTGGCATTTTAGCTAAGATTTGAGAGGAGTCAGTTGGAAGAGACGAGGAGGGAAAAAATTCCAGGGAAGGAGACAGTCAGTGAGAATGCAGAGCTGGGAGAAGGAATATCTTGCTCAAGAAACAGCAAAGAAGACAGTGTCACCGGTTCATGATGACATATTATATCGGAGGATGGGAAGTAAGAGGTAGGAGGAAGGTAGGAGGGGGACAGGTTGTGAAAGCAGTCAATAAGCATTAAGTACCTACCAAGTGTCAGGCCCTGTGCTAATCACTAAGGCTATCTGCATACAAAATATACAAAAGACAGGCCCTGCTCTCAGGGAGCTCACAATCTGATGAGGGAGTCAACAAGCCAAGGAATATGTTTCTTTGCTGCTCTGCGAACAAGACACTCTATCTTCCAACTCTGAATTTTCACTGGCTGTCCCCATGCCTGAAATTTTCTTCCTCATTTTTGTATCCTGGCTTCTCTTGCTCCTTTCAAAAATGCTGTATATAGGATAAATAGTAGATAATTAACTGAGTGAAAGCACTAGGATTAAGAGAGGTTGGGAAAGGCTTCCTCCGTAGAAGAGGACTTGGAGGAAGCCAGGGAGGCCCCTAGGCAAAGATGAGGAGGGAGAAAATTCCAGATGTGAGGAACAGTCAGAGAAAATGACCAGAGATAATAGATGGAGTGTCTCATTCATGGAACAACAAAGAGGCCATTGTCACTAACTCAAAGAGTACATGGCAGGGAGTAAGGTGTAACTAGAAAAGGTAGGGACTTTAAAAGTGAAAGACAAGATTTTATATTTGATCCTGGAGGCAATAGGACTCTTCTAAAGTTTATTGAGTAGGGCAATTGACATGGTCAAATGTGCCCTTTAGGAAGATCATTATGTGAGATGACTTGCAGTAAAGTTTCTCCATTCTGAACATCCTATTAGATTCTTATTTCTTCTTTATACTTTGTAAACAAGTTCAATATCATTTCCTTATACATATGGGGTCATTGTGTATAAAGGAATGTTAGTGTGAGAGGTAGCAAAGGGTTAAGTTTCTACAGAACTGCAAGGATTGCTGAAACAAGACTACTGATAAAAAATACCAGGCAATAGCTTTGGGAAGAGTTGAGGCAGTAGCCTTGGGAAGAAGTTAGGTCCCCAGTTCCCAGAGAACTCAGCAGCAGGTAGATTTGACCAATTAGAAAGCAGACAGTGGCCTTGGGATACTCAGGCCCAGATAAGGAGACATCTTGGTTGGACTGGTGGGGGTTCAGTATTCTGGGGTTGTTACTGTGCTTGCTTAGTGAACCTCATGTATTATGTATGCTATCCAAAAAAACTAGAGCCTCGTTAGTAAAAAATTATGGTAATGGATTGAGATTGCTTTACGCCCATTAGTTAGCATGAGTAAGAAAATTGTGAACTTGCCTTTGTGAATAGTAAGGTGGGACAGGGGTTGGAGGTGGGGTTAGGATTAGGATAATAGAAGCCTTCCAGGTTCTGCAATTTGCACTCCTCTTAGGTGCTTTGGGAGAAATCACAATAAAGACTCCTCTGCAAGAAGGTTAACTGGAGAGCTATTCCAATAGTCTATTGACTTACAGATTAGACTAATTGGTTTATTTCTTTCTTCTTTGCTTCCTTCCTTCCTCTTTTCTTTCTTCCTCTTTCTGTTTCTCTCTGTCTCTGTGTGTGTCTCTCTCTTTCTCTCCTCTCCTTCTACAGGGTATTAACAATTATACTTCCCAGCAGCCCTCTAAGCAATAAAAGCCATCTTTGCCAATAAGGCAAGTCATCTATGCCAATAATGCCATCTTTAACTACATTGAGAGGGATAGTAACCAGATATCCAGATCTAGGGAGGCCCCAGGAAGAACATAGAGTCCTAACTGCCTCCCAAGGCAGCCCATTCCATTTTTGGGTAGCTCTAATTGTTAGGAAGTGTTTCCTTTCCTCAGTGCCTAAATTAACCTCTGCATTTTTGGGGCATTATTCTTAATTCTGCCTTTTGAAACCATTCAGAACAAATGTTTATTTATCCTTCCACAGGAGATACCTTTGAATACTTGAAAACAGCAATCATTCATGTTTTTCTCCTCCCACCAAACATTCTCTTCTCTAATTTCTAATCTAAATAAGAGGTCCTTGAGCCAATGCCCACAGGGCCTCGATATGATTGCCTTGGCACCCACCATCTAGAAGTGGGAAATGTTCATTTTCAGTGGTATCACATAGTGATCGTAACAATTATAGTCCTGTGTTTGAACTCATTCAGTGTGTTCTTTTGAGGAGCACAAATACAAATGAAACGTAAGGGTCATTTTAAAATCAGTGGAAAAAATACAAGGGTCATTAGTTCACGGTTATTTTTGTGACTAGAACCAAAAACATACTTCATCTTTGCCCAGGCTTGACAAAAAAATGAAACAGAAATGTATTTTCTTCCAGAAAAAGAAGCAAAAGATTAAATTTTATCTAGAGGTAGAAAATGATTTGTTAAAAAAAAAACTAGGCCCATTGCTTGGCCTAGGTCAATGGAGAATTTGCCAAGATCACAGTCTTTTGTTGATGGAGATAACTTGCCAAAATGGAGATAACTTGCCAAATGCAAGGAACAAGACAATTTTCTCAATATTTAAAGACAAAACAGTCAGAATTAGGAAATAAACCAATCAATCCTTTTTTTTTTTTAAAGCAAAAATACCTTGAATTTAAGTTGAAATAGTTATTTTTTAAAGTGAAAATAAATGGAAAAAATCACTTGTAAAGGTCATAGGATTTTCAAATTGTGGTTAGCAAGTCAATTTCCATTTAACAAGCTTTTATTAGGGTCCTATACTCTGTGAAAGGTACTGTCCTGGATGCTCAGAAATCCAACAGTGACTAAAATACTAAAAAATGATGACTATGGCTATTTAGTCAGGGTTTTCATATGTTCACTGTTAGTTTAAGCCTACATTCTAAATTTCTTTTGATTTCACATTAGGAAAACTATATTTAAAACCACCACTGATATACACTAGCTGTGTGATCATAAGCAAGCCAATTGCTCACCATCTATATCTTGCATGTAGAGTTATTTGCATGTTGTATCTCCCATTGGGATGTGAGGCAGAAAACATGTTTTTGCCTTTCTTTGTATTTCTAGCACTCAGCACAATGACTGTTACATCTTAAATGCTAAATAAATGCTTATTGACCAACAACCTCTCAAGCCTCAGTTTTCTGATTTTTGAAATGGGGATAATGACATCTATAATATATATGTCAGAATTATCATGAAGCTCAACTGTGGTAGTATTAAAATGCTATTCAGATGTCAGTTCTTATCTATCATGTCACCAAGAATAATAGTTTATGTTTTGCTAAAATCTAGCAAAAAAAAGATGTGAGTTTAATTCCTGCCTCTGACACATATTGGCTGTGTCTCTGGGCAAGCTATGTAATCTCTCATTTACCCAGGCCCTTTTATAACACTATATATTTGCTGCTCATTTGCACTGTGGGAGAGGCCTTCCACACTGATGAAAGTAAAGGTCTGCTCCTGTTCTCTGCCTCCTCAATCCTTTTCCCCCAATTATATTTCATACATAGAATACATCCATCCATCCATAGAAGTGATATGTCTAAAATCTGAAGATTTCATCAGATTTAATAAGTCTCTGAGGAGATAATAACAATAGTAACAGTTACTGTAATCCAAGCTCTAAGGCTTGTTAGTATGAGATTCTTTCCTCATTGATGGAGATCAAGGCCCTGTGCTTACATCCAGGCCAAAGTTGGTGAGAACCTGAGAAAGAGAGATATGGGATCTTTGGTCTCTTTGGATACGTCTGACTTCCAGCTTCAGAGAAAAGATAGACAATGCCAACTCCACTTTAAGTTGCTGGAGGGAGGAAAAGACTCTAGGAAGAAGCTGACATGAGATGAGCTGATAGTCTGTATCAGACTGTGTGGAATTTCCTTTCTGGGTGAGATTTGAGATCTTCTCTCTTGGTTGAGCTCAGTTATCTCACTCCTAGTTGGAGCATTTCTTCAATCTGTGTTGTTTGGCATGTAGCCTCATATGTATACTTTCTTTGATTTCTGCTTTTCTCTCCACTTGGATACATGGATTTTTTTTTTTGCTATTTGCTATGTGTATTCTTTGTAGAACTGGTATTTAGTGGGAAGGGAGTCAAGCCTTTTACACAGAGTTTGAGATCCTCTTTTCCCCATTAAGGAATAGTGATTAGGAGGGCAGCTAGGTGGTATAGTAGATAGAACACCAACCTTGGAGTCAAGAGGACCTGAGTTCAAATCTGGCTTATTTGCTTACTAGTTGTGTTACTCTGGGAAAGTCACTTAACTCCAATTGCCTCCCAAAAAATAAAAGAAAGAAAATAGAAATCGTGGTTAGGAGTTTAGCTTGAACTTAAAATTGTATCGCCTAGACCAGAGGTGTCATACCCTGGAAGCCCACATTGGTCCATTACACTGCTGAGAGCAGTTCAAAACAGATTAAAATGTAATTGGGAAATAGTTAACAAAATAAATAAAAATATAATAAAACACATAAAAACATTTCATCTTAAACTAAGTCATTATGCAGCCCTCAGGGAATCCTTATGTATGCATTAGTGGTCCACATTTCTGTTTGAGTTTGATACCACTAGCCTAGACTAATAATATTTAACAGAGAGAAAGATATAATCCTATCCCATTACCACTCTCTCTGAGGAGAGCAGAACAGCTGGCCTCTGGCTCCAACTTTTAGCTTCTCCTCTTTGCAAGAGTTAAAGTCTCCTTTGGAGAATAATGGAGGAAGGAGATGGTAGAGATGTGTCTATTCCCGTTTCCCTGATAGCCAGGCATTATTTTTTCAAGCATCTTTATAAAACTATAAGTTCTAGACAAGCTGCTGCTGATCTGAATTGCTTGCAAGACCTTCCTCACTGATGAAACCATAGTTCTGGTCTTTTTGTCTTCCTCCTTGACTCTTCCCCCCTGGGATGACTGGAGATCAATCTTACTTTGTAGAAGGAGAGTGGACCAGGTGCCTGATGGAAGGCCCTTTCATCAATGGGATTCAGGGTTCTAGGACGTATAGGACAAATCATGGAAAAAGTTTGCAAAACTTTTTTTTTCTTTTTAATATAAATCAATCAACAAACATTTACTTTGTGCCAGGCACATATCCTTGGCTTTTTGATATGGAAATGAAACAAGTCCAAGATTAGGATCAGATTAAAGCAAATCCTCAGGGTGTTGGGAATGGGAGTGTGTGTGTGTGTGTGTGTGTGTGTGTGTGTGTGTGTGTGTGTGATCAGATAAAGCAACATCTCAGTCTGTGTTTTCATCTTTGTTCAGCACTTGCTGGACTGGAAGGGGTGACACCCAAGAGACTGGGAAAAATGCCAAAAGTCTGACCTCTCCGTGCCTCCCTTCCCTCACCCATACCCCCCCCTTCCCTGACATCTCCACCCACCCCATGACACTCAGCAGTGATATAGAATGACAGGGGACTGGGAGATGATTTAAAATGACAGCCCCAAGCTCCTGCAGAAGGCAATCACTGCCTCTGCAACTGCTCAGGCAGAAGTCTTCCTTTCCATGTAGAAAGAATCACTGTCCCTCTTCCCCTCATCATGGCCTATCTAGGAGCCCATTTTGCCTTTAGATCCCGCTGGCAAAAGACAGATGATGAGCTGTGTCGGCATAGCATGTCCTTCATCCTTCACAGGGCGATCCGCAATGACTTCTTTCAGAGTTATCTCTATCTCCTGGAAAAGCTTTCTCTGAGTGAGTACATGAGACCTACAGGACCAGAGCAGGGAGATGCCTGGGGTGGCTGTTTTGGGCATGTGTGTATGGG
Organism: Petaurus breviceps papuanus; assembly: GCF_028583685.1. Taxonomy (NCBI): domain Eukaryota; kingdom Metazoa; phylum Chordata; class Mammalia; order Diprotodontia; family Petauridae; genus Petaurus; species Petaurus breviceps. The sequence continues at coordinate 23,432,109 of NW_027185876.1, forward strand.
GAGAGGCAGGAAAGTAACGTTTTACATTTTCTTTTTCTGCTACAAACCACCCAGAGGGCAACTTTGAGCAGCCACATGCCTGAGGATTCCTTTTATGGGAGAGGAGAGAGCAAAGATTCTCACGGGAATTGTACCTTAAACAGTGAGTTAGAACTGCAAGTTTCTAGACTGAGATTCATTGTAGTCAAGGCATTTTTTCTTCCCATCTGAGATGTAGAATTAGAAGCACTTCCTCTGCCTGAAGGAGATTCCCTATGGTACAATGGAAAGTGTACTCAATGGTGCTAAAGTCATAGGTTTGCTGTTCAGTCATTTCAGGTATTTCTGGCTCTCCATTACCCCATTTGGAGTTTTCTTGGTAAAGATACTAGAGTGCTTTGCCATTTCCTTCTCCAGCTCATTTTACTGATGACCTCAGTTCAAATTCTATCACTGAGGCTTACTAAATGTGGGATCTTAAGCAAGTCCCTTAACTTCCTTAGGCCCCAGTTTCCTTATCTGAAAAAGGAAGGGGTTGGAAGGGGTGCCCTCTAAAGTAGTTCATAGCTCTATATCTGTGATCCTATGGGTATGATTACTATTTTGCAAATACTTAGGGCTCTCAAAGTCATTAAGTTTGAACTGCAGCTTTTTAAGGATCTAGGAGGGGTGTAGACTCACTAAACAATGATAGGAAAATGGTGCACTAGTTTGTCTTCAGCTTGGGTCTCTGATAAATCCCTTATGCTAGGCTTAATTTGGTTTTGAAATATGCACAATGTGACATACTCTTCAAATTCTTGAACTTTAAAATATTCTTCTTTGACCTTTATGAGCCACAATAGTAAGCAGAGAAAATGAAAAAGGCAACTTTTTTTTTTGCTTTTTGGAAGGCAATTGGGGTTAAGTGACTTGCCCCAGGTCACACGGCTAGTTTTTGTGTTGTGTCTGAGGTCGAATTTGAACTCAGGTCTTCCTGACTCCAGGGCCAGTGCTCTATTCACTGCACCACCTAACTGCCCCAAAAGGCAACTTTTAATTCTTTTTTATTTGGCTGGGGTCAGAGGGAATAGAAAGGGGAGTTGTTATGAGAAACTGGGATAATTGTCCTCTAGTTTTCTCCAATTTTCAAAGAATTGAATAATAAAATAATATAATAAAAAATATAATAATAAATACACTATAATAATAAAATAGTAATAAAAGGTTTATCAGACCTGTCTACTCTTATTTCTATTGCACTGGTTACTTCAGAGCATCATTTATAGCCAATCTATAGCAAATAAAGTCATGACTAAGGAATAAGGTAGTTTTATATAGTTGGAGTTTTTTCAGGAACAGTAAGGGAGTCATTCATGCATGGTCCCCAGACAATTTTTCTGAGGTTGCCTGAAAGCCCGTTTAGATCTTAGGTGAAGTAGGGCAGTTTTTAGAGCCTGGAAATAGTCAACAAATTTAGTTCAATTCAACCCACATTTAAGGGCCTACTATATACCAAGCATCATTCTTTGTGATGAAACTATAAAGACAAAATAGTCCCTGCCCTTGAGAACCTTGTAGTTTGCAGGAGAATACAACAGATACACAGATAAATAAGCACAAAGTATATACAAAAGAATACAAAGTATTTTCTTTTTATTTTCAAATGCTTTATTAACTTCTGACTTACATCATTCATTTCTGCCAGATTTTGAGTTACAAATTTTCTCCCCGTTTTTCCCCTACCCACCGCCCCAAAATAGCAGGCCCACAGGATTCCCCTCCTCCAATCTGCTGTCTCCCATATCTTCTCTCATACCCCCTTAGACTTTTCCAGTAGGGCATGGTGGATCTCTATGCCCCAGTGCCTGTATAACTTATTTCTCAATTACATGTAAAATAGTATTAATAATAGTATATATATATATTAAACATTTGATTTTAAAACTTTGAATTCCAGATTCATTCCCTTCCTCCCTTGTCACCCACCCTTAAGGGGAAGATAAGCAGTTCAGTAAAGGTTGTACATGTGTAGCTGATGCAAAACATTACCATAGTAGATATATTGTAAAAGACTGACTATATTCCTTCCCTCCCATCCCACCCCCACTTGTTCTATTCTCTACTTTGATCCCATCCCTTTTCAAAAGTGGGTGCTTCCAACTTCCCTCCCCCCCAACCTGCCCTCCCCTCCATCATCCCCCATCTCATCCCCTTCCCCCCTACTCTCTTGTAGGGTGAGATGCCCTATTTAGTATGTATGTCATTCCCTCTCTGAGCCAAATTCGAGGAGAATAAGGTTGACCCATTCCCTTTTGCCTTCCTATTCTTCCCCTCCATTGTAACCATTTTCCCTTGCCTCTTCTATATGAGATAATTTACCCCATTCTGTCTCTCCCCATCTCCTTTCATTATATTCCTCTCTCACCTCTTAATTTCACCTTTTAAGTATCATCCCTTCCTGTTAAATTGGTCCTGTTCCCTCTATCTATGTATACCTGTAAACATATATACACACATTCCCATATGTATTCATATGCTCATATACCCTCTGATATAAATGAGATAAACTATGTAAAATGCTTTGCAAATCTTAAAGCACTTTATCATTGTTATCTAGCAGATTGAAATCCTTGATACTACTCAACAGGCAAAAATGTTTTATATACCTCTTGGCACTGAAAAATCTCTCAAAGTTGATCCTGGCCTATTTCAATTGTGACTGGCTTTGGTTAATTTAGCTAAGAATATGCCACAAGTGAATAATATTTATTTTGACCATTAGAAATCACAGAAGCTACAATTTACCCCAATTATAGTAATCAGCCACATTCAGGCACCTCTCAGACTCTCCCAATAATGGTTTTCAAGATCCCCTACTTTCTAGGGAATTTTTTCTGTCTTATCTCTTCAATTTGTTTTGGGTAGTACTGAACTGTAAAATTTATATTAGTACTCAGTATTCCCTCATTCTTTTGATATTGTTTCTTTGCTTGTTGTAGACAGATGAACTTAACTCTCTGAAGACCTCAAAAAATCCTTAGATTACTTCTAGGCTTAACTTAGGTGACTCTTTTTTGGAGAAACCTTTCTTCCTCATTTTATTATTGACGAAATGGTTTCTAGCTTCTTTTGAGGTCCAATCTAGGTGCTGAAAGCTTTCCTCATCTCCCTAGTTTTCATCTTAAATGATCTTGTGTTTACTTGTTAATATAACCATTATCCAGTCCCCCCAACCCTCCAATAAAGTATAAACTCCTTGAAGTCAGGGACTGTATTTCTTCTTTTCTTTGTACTCCCAGAGGACAGTGTAGACACACTGGAAGGAACAGAATTTAAGAATGCCTTGAGGAGTACCTCGAAGCTGTGTCGTGTCACTTGATGCAGCACATCTTTTAAAACTACCGGGCAAGGAAAAAAGAGATAGAATGAAACACTCAGAGTAAAATATCAATAAATGTTTTCACATCAATTGATGTGCCTTGTCCTTCTAGTATTAATAAATGCTTTCTAGATGAAATTGAACTGAAGAACTTGTTAAGGTCTGTTTAAATGAGTCTTTACCTTTTTGAGGGAAGTATCCTGCTCAGTTCTTTTTACTCTCCTCTAGTAATCTCATTCACTCCCATGTCTTTAATTACCACTATAATGATGTTGATAACTAGCATTTAGATAATTCTTTAAGATTTTCAAAGCACTTTATAAATATCTCTTATCTTCACACCAACTTTAGGAGGAAGGTATTATTATTATCCTGATTTCACTAATGAGGAAATTGAGGCAAAGGTTAAATAACTTTCCTAGGGTCACACAGTTACTAAGTGTCTGAGGCTGGGCTTGAATCTTCCTGACTCTAAGCCCAGAGTTTTATTCACTGAGCCGCTTAGTTGCCTCGACTAACACCCAGAACCAATTCTACAATGTTAACCTCTCATGTCCAGACCTGAATCTCCAACTGATTTATAGGATAGCTTTTCTTGGAAGACCTACCAGTCCCTCAAACTTAAAATATCCTAGACTGAGCTATTACTTTTCCTTCCAAAGCAAATCAATGCTACAGGGAAAGCAATGACTTTCCTGTAATAATTAGAAAGTTAAGGAGATAGGAAGGAACTGAGTAGTTAGATAGCAAGGGTGTTGAGCACCGCCGGTTAAGTGAAAAAGTCCCCTTCAGTCCAATACCTTGATCTCTGGAGGACTTGTTCAAGTCTTTAGCAGGAAAAAGTCTGAGTGTTTTGACTCCTGGCCAAAACGATGAAAGTCTAGGAGGTGCAGACAAGTTCTAGAAGTACCTAAATCCCAAAATAGGTTGGGCTGTTAGAAAGTTGTGTTATACTCAAGCCTGGGGGAAATCAACATTTAGCCCAGGTAGTAACTGTGAACATTTGAAGGTACTTAGTTGTTCCTCAGCATTTGTATTTCTTTAAAGATGACTCTATTTTCATATCATTAAAATATATCATGTTAATATTAGTTAATATTTATGCTTGGTTGCTTTAATAAAGGAGTGTTTTCAACTATACTGTGATGCCTGTAACCAAAAATTCCTATTTCCAAATTACCCAGAAAATAACCCTAGTTCTCTGTGTTGCTTTGGCTTGGGATACCAAGGGGATTGAGACCTATGACTATGGCTTCCGTTAAGACTAATTTTGGGCTTAAAAGCAGCTCGCATTCGTTACCACGTAGAGGCACACCATGACTTACCCAAGGAGATATATACAGAGTACCCATGTGAAATCTAGGGGGTCCATCTTGATTACATGTATTCAGAGATTTTATGACCAGCAGTTGGTGATATCAAGCCTTTATTGGGAGCAATTCCTCTTTATAAAAGTAAGTCCTATATGAGAGCCTATAGAGAGAGATCTTGATATTGAGGATTATTATGGAAGGAGAGTGGGCTGTCTGTCTCTTTGTAGAGAAAGAGGTAGGGAGGAAATCAATCTTCACACTTAAAACATTTTATAGTGATGTTCTGTAATGAAGTATTTTGCTGAAATGATTTCCCTGGGCTGCAGAGATTAATGATTGAATAAGCACCTGTTCAATTAAAATTCCCCATTTGTATTATGAGAAGTGCTGCTCACCACTGTTAAGCTCTAAAAATATGAGAGCAATGACTAGTAGCTATTTTCCCAAATGGAACTGAAGCCAATATATGCTGTGCTATCTTTTTTTTTTTTGCTTTTTTTGGGGGGGGGTTGTGCTATCTTTTTTGATCAGAAGGTAGTGGGGGGGAATCCATTCAAAATACAGATTTTGTGCTGGAATGTTCAGAAAGGAAGGTGCTTTTTGGAGGTAACAAATACATTCATTTACTCATTTATTCCAGTTCTAATGCCATATATAATACCATTAATCCATAGATTTCTTGAAATAAAGAGACTCTTCGTTGTCTTTTGGGAGAATCAAATATAGGCCTAGAAATCAATGTCCAATTAAAAATAATAGCTAACACATATAGCATTTTAAGTTTTAAATTGCTCTTTCAAAACTCTTTTAACAACTCTATACTTTTTTCTGGGATGATCTCATCAGCTCCCATAGGGTCAATTTTCATCTCTCTCTCCTCTCCAATTCATACTCCAAACAACAGCCAAACTGATTTTCCAAAATCTAAATTCTGACTATATTTCTGCCTTACTCAAAAATATTCAGTCTCCCGATTGGCCCTAGAATAAAATATAAAATCCTCTGCCTGGCATTCAATCCTGACTAAACCTCAATCCTGGATTTCTCCCATCATTTGCTTTCTTTGCTCTCTTCAGGTACTGTTGGAAAGAGTTATAGAAAAGTCATGATGCCCTGCTAATTAGGTCCACTACAAATTTAGGTTCCTTGATTTGAACAGAGCAATCACAGGAACAACTCAACCATTCTATTTGTCTCTAATGGATTCACTTATCTACTCTCCAACTGCAGCTATTCCAGACTTCCTTGTCTTTCCCCCAGGCTGCCATTGCAACCCCTCCCCTAAAGCCAATTGCTTTTTGGACAATTCAGACTTTATGTCCTATAGACATCTCAAATTCAACATGTCCAAAATAAACCAAACAAACCAAAACCAAATAAACAACAAAAAATAAACCAAAATAAAATTATCTTTTCCCTTCTTCCAAACTTGGCATTCTGAGTCAGAACTCCCAGGTATAAATTATCTTTCTCACTTGAAATTGCTCTGTATGATTTCATGCCTACTTCTTACTTATTTATCTGCATACATGTTTTGTCTTTTTATTCCTATAAGGAATATTATATTATGTATATATTATATCTCATTATATTCTTATGACACCTTGAAAGTAAGGACTATTTTATTTTGTCTTTGACTCTCCAGTGCCCTTTGCACATAGTGGGCATTTTATAAATATTTAATTATTTGAATTAGGTGACACAAACATAATTATTCCCATTTTATAAATGAGGAAGCTTAGAGTCAGAGAGGTTATGGTCATACAGCAAATAAGTGTCAGAGCTAGGGTTAAAACTCCAGTTTCTTGATTCTAAATTCTGTACTTTTTTTTTTTTAACTATGCCATGCTTCTCTTTCCAAAACTACCAAGGACTATCTTTAAAGAGAGTCCACTGGGTCTATTTCCACTGGTTGCTAAATTTGCCACACAGAACTTCAAGGACTTCTAAAATGACATCATTATATATCCCAGAAGGCAAAGCTGTTTCCCTTTTCCAGGTAAAGGAGAAGTCCTATGAGTTGTTCCCAATGTGGGCCACATTTAAAGCCATGAGGAGGGGAGAGGCTGGAGGCTGCTGTGACAGCTCATATATCTTATTTAGTTAAATGCTTCTGTCAACTAGGTGAAAAGAAGTAGTTGAACTAACAAACCAGAAAAGGCCCCCTCCTGAGCCAGGCTCCCACAGAGCTGTGCATTCCTCTTGTGGTGCAAATGTTGCCAGCACCATGGGAAGATGGGAATGTCCCTATTCATGCATTAATGTTTTAATAAGTTCTACCAAACAGTTGACTTAAACAGGTGATGATGACCATGGCTAGTTTTACTGCTTTCATTGGATCAAGGAGGGCCTTGGCTTGTTTTCCTGCAATCATGGAATAATGTTCACAATTGGGCAATCACAGCTAACATTTACGTAGCTCTTTCCCATTACACAGAGCTTTATAGATATAATCTTATTTTATCCTCACGACAATCCTGCTAAGTAGTCATTGCAAGTTTTGTTATCACCACTTTATAGATAAAGAAATAGAGGGCATAAGGGGTTAAACTATTGCCCAGCATCGGACAGCTGGGGAGAAGTGGAGTCATGCTTCAAACAGGGTCTCCTCTTTCTTGGGATCCAAGTCTAGTGTGCTTCCTTCTTCTAATTCAAGTTATATTTATGCCTTCCATCCTTCCTACCACAGTCAATTCCCAATGACTCCTTCCCCTTCCCCCATTGAAACTTCCCTTGAAATAAAGAAAACAACAGTCTAACAAAACTGATCAACAAAATGGTCACACATGGGGCATGGATTATTAGGATATTCAGATACTAAGCTGTATCATCTACCTTAGACGAGGTAATGATGAAGCTCCTGAAATAATTTATATGTTTGGATATACCAGAGTAATGCTACCCACTTTCTTGCCAATACCCATAACTTCCCCAGAGAACTCCAGATTCACTATGCCATTACCCAGATATGAGTAGCTCTTTTCATTCAGTCCACAGAAGCCTAGTGCCCACATAGTCTGTGGAAGTATAAGATGCAAATGTCTGATGTAAAATATCACAAATTGGGGTGGCTAGATGGCACAGTGAATAGAGCACCGGCCCTGGAGTCAGGAGGACCTGAGTTCAAATCCGGCATCAAACACTTAACACAAATAACTAGCTGTGTGACCTTGGGCAAGTCACAACCCCAATTACCCTACCTTCCCCCCTCCAAAAAAGCAAAAACATATCACAAATTAAAATACAGTTGTCTAATACAGCATGACATTCTACATCTTCAGTCCTCTTACTGATGATGTACTAAGAGCCCAAATAGAAAAGACATAGGGAAGGTTGATGGGTCAGAGATTAAGTTATTTAGAATTTTGGGTATATCTCATCCCTAAATCTGTCTCCAGATTGGAGTAAGGTTACTGTTTTACTAATTTTTTAGAATACATATCTGCTCACATCAGAGGTTGCCAATTGTAAACCTAAAAACTTCATAAGTGCTTTGACAGGGTAAAAGGAAGGTGGGGCTTGGAGTGAGTTGGATGAAAAGGAGGACTCATCTGAAAGGTCCATGAGTCAGTTTGATCTAATGAATAGAACTTCATTCTAGGTGTTGTCAGGAGGCCTGGCCTGAATTACCACTCCCTGCTATATAAAGTGTAAGTGGCTGTTTTTGGCCTCACACCCCAATTCACAGGGATGTGGGAAGGATTAGTGAGATCAGATCCCCACTGAGCTTGGAGCTGTTTGGGGGAAAGGAGCCATGTACAGTAAATAATATTATTATTCAGATAACTTACAAAGGATCTCTCCAGGGTTTGCATTTCTGCCATGACTAGTTTCTGAGATCTCAGCTTTATTTGATTAGATCTCAGGAATCTGTCACTGGCAGTACTCTATAGTAAAGGTCAAACCAATATTGAACTTCAAGGGGGAGGTAGTGTGTGTTTATTGTAGAAAGAACATTGGATGGGATTAAGGAGACCACAAATCTAGTTCTAACTCAGTCACCAACTAACTATGTGACCTTAGACAAATCATTTCCCCTCTCTGGGCCTCTGTCAGGAAATAAAGACCCAAAGATTTGATAAAAATTTCTTGTAATATGAAGGCAGTATGGTGTAGTGGTTGGAGAGCTGGCTTTGGAATTCAGAAGAATTTGGTTCAGGTCCCCCAAACTGGCTGTGTACCAATGGGAAAGTCACTTCTCAGTTGCCTTAGGCTACAAATTGGAAAGCACCTGCCATTTTGTGTTGGTTGAAGAAGTTTCCTTTCTGGGGAGGTGGTACCCAAAGTAGGGGCATGGAGGGTGATGGTATGGGCTTAACTCCAAGAAGACTGTAGCATGAACACAAAAGGCATGTGACCAATCAATAAAAGGATGGGGAAATGGGTTCCTAGCAACTTTGGGACCCTCTTCAATAATGTAGTCCTTTCTTCCAGTAAGATCTATGTGTCTTCTTGAAGTATCATTTTTGGCTATGACAATCATTAAGATGAAAGTTCAATACTCCCCTACTCTACCACTTTCGATTGGGGTGATTATAATCTAATACTACTTAGATGACACAGGCAAAATTCTTTTCCTTCCTCTTCTCTCAGCATACCCCAACTGCCAAAAAGATTGTTTTTTTCATGGCTATCACAGGTGCCTCCAGCTTCTCCTAATCTTCCCCTTGCCACCCCCTTACATTTCCCAATCTTTGGTGGGAAGGAGTAAGTAGCATAGAACATGTAGGTGTGGGAGAGATACAATCTGCATTGCAGATCTCATTATATCACCTTTTCCTCTCCAATATACTGCTCTCGGGAGGACATCTATTTTCTTCAAGGGTACCACCACCCTTCCAGTATCCCACATTATCAGCCTCTTTTTTTGATCCTTAACTCCTCACCCAAATCAAATTGCTCTCTCTAAAACTACTAAAGATTTATTTGTCAAATCCTATGGCCTTTTCTTTATCCTCATCATTCTTGACCTCTAGCATCTGAAATTGCCGATCATCTTTTCTTGATAGATACTTTGGCCATTCTGAATTGGTAAAAACAATGAAAGGATGTCATGTAAAAATTTGTTAGTCTACACACTTTAAAAACTTGGGAACTGTTTTCTAGCCTATTTTAAAAATCTTAATATAGAGTTTCAGTGGTTTTTAAACTGTTTTTTTTTTTTTAAGCAGAAGCTATAATGGCACTTTGTGATTATTTGCAAGAACAACTGATTGGAATCATTCAAGGGAACTTGGGTATTTGTTAGTCCAATTTCTATTTAAAATCTCTGCATGATTAGTGGGTAAGATTGAAAAATGAGCAGCATGATTCAATGATGCTCTTCTTTCATATGGACATAGATGTCTGAAAATTATTTTCAGACAACTGTTATGCCCAAGTATAAAAAGAAAGTTAATTTAGGTGACTAAATGGATAATATTCTAGACATTGAGTCATGAAGACCTGAGTCCAAATCCTGCCTCAGACACTTACTAGCTGTGTGATCCTGAGCAAGTCACTTGCCTTTGGTAGTCCTCATTTTCCTTGTGTGTAAAATGGGGAAAAGAAAGCACCCACAACCCAGGGTTGTTGTGAAAATAGAATGGGAAGATCTTTGCAAAGACCTTTGGAAACTTTAAAGTGCTATATAAATGTTACCTGTTATTGTTATTTCATTAATGCCAACTATTGAAATCGATCTTATCAAGATTTTCCAAAATAATGTAGGATACACATAGCAATGCTCTTACTAAATTAGCATTAACAATGATATTTAAGTGAAGGCAAAAATGAAATTTGTATTATTAATAAATAAAATATTATTTAAGTATTTCATATTTATAGCATTCATTTTCAATTATTTAGATGTACTTTTATAATATCATTACCTATTAGCCCACAATAGGCTAATATTATGTATATTGCCTATAATTTTATACTATTATTAGGGAGTATTAATACCTAATGATAGTATGGTTACCTGTTGCTTAACCTTACCTACTATTACTCTTTATAATGATTAATACATGTACATGGATATATCTTAAAAATACAAGTAAACATATGGGGATGTATACTCAATTTTTTTTACTGATCAAAAAAGTTTGTAGGCCACTTTTTTACTGATGAAATCAGAGGTCTGAATAAAGAAAAGAAAAAGAAAAAAAGGCATTCTGTTTCATGATCTTCAAGGTCTCCTCCAGTTCTAAGGTCCTATTCTCTAACCCAGAGCCATTTAGTTGGTCAATAAGAATGAAGCCACCCAAATCTAGAATAAATAGTATGATAATGGGTAACCACTTACTATTCTCAAATCACTGATGTTGTTGACCAGAATATTGCTCATAGTTGTAGGAAATCTAAGCCAAAGGTTAATATGAAGAAAAGTCAACCAATGTCACTGTTGTCTTATTGAAATGGAAGAAAAGTGAGCATGGAAAATCAGATTTGAGACAAGGGATCCAATATCTGGCCTTGGGGAGAACTTAAGCTAAAGTCTCAAACCCTGTTAGGCAGGAGAGCCCATGTGAAAAGACCTCTATAAGGTTCAGGAAGAACTGCTGTTTCTACATTGCCATTTGTCCTATTAAAGGCATTTTTGATATTTCTGCTTGTTTGTTTTTACATAGAGTTTTATTTTCTCAGATAAACATATGTGAATTAGAAATATGCCCTATTTACTTTAACTCATTATTTACACTTAAGGGAAGCCTAGTTGTTAGGGCCATGAAACATTAGGCTTAAATTAAGCACTCTCATTTATCAAGCAGATTCCCAAAGGAAAATAAGAAGTCTCTGTAGTGGTAACCCAAGTCTATAAAGTATTGTCCAATGTCATAAATAAACTGCCTTATAGGTTAAGTTAACTTTTTATATCTCTAGCACTGAGAACAATGCCTAGCACACAGGAGATGCTTAATAAATCCTTTTTCATTGTATTCAAATAACTTGCCTTAGTTTCCAAATTTGACCATGAGCTTTCTAAAGGCAGGGACTATTTTTAGTCTCCTAAAAGTCCCCAAAGTGTTTTATACCTACAAGGTACTCAACAAATCTCTATTAATTGGTTGATTAAGATAAAAATTGTACAGGATGTATAGTATACAAGGTCAGCATGGTGTATCAGAGCGTAGATTTTGAGTCAGAAGATCTGGGTTTGATCTTAAGCTTTGTCACTTATGACTTCTCCAACTTTAGACCGTATCCCTTCTCTAAGTTTTTCTCATATAGAAAATGAGAGGGTTGACCTATATAATATCTATATCCTCTTCTATCTCTAAATTCTATGAGTTTATGATTTGCTATCCCTTGGGCTTTATAGACTTTCCAAATATAAACAATAATGCTGTATATTCCAAGTAAGTGTTCTGATTTCTAGATTTCTTTGACTTGGAAAGAGTGTTATTGTGAAAAAAAATGATGCTGAGCCTATGTAAATAGTTGGTTTGATGTACTGGGCTGGTCCTCCACCCCTCTGTATTTAAATTGCCAAAATTATATTGAGTCTTTGTCCTCATCAGCCAAATAAAGCAATCTATTTAGAAGCCATCTTTATCTTTTTTGCTTTAAGAATACAATAAAAACATAGTAGGAAATTGCAGCAGTTCCAGTTTCAGTCTCTAAAAATGAAATTAAAATGACCCCCCAAAGGTAAGAGGTTAAAAATACACACTTCCATTGTGATTGCAGAGTTGGTGCAGTACCTGTTTCCTTTTCCTTCCTCTCTGGGATATTCTGTCAGTCCTTTGTCATAGTTATTCCATAGGCACATCCTGGGGCTTCTTAGGGAATTAAAGGACTAGGGATGCCAACAGAGAGCTGACTCAAGATTTGGCCCACATCGTATGATCATTTGTGATGTTCCATTTGCAGTGAAACTCTATGCTTTAACAAGCCAAGTCATCAACGGTGAGATGCAGTTCTATGCCAGAGCAAAGCTTTTCTACAGTGAAGTTCCAGCGACAGAAGAGGGGATGATGGGAGATTACATTGAACTGTCTAACACAGATATCCAGGCCTCCCGGGAATTTCTTCGAAAGTTTGTCGGGGTGAGTTATCCCAGTGAAGCTTTGGTGAGGAGGAAAAGTGTGCAGAAGCCCTAGCTGGGATTCTGTTTTCAATCTTAGTGTGTGAGATAAGGGAAGCTCATGGGATTCATCAACTGGACTGCCGTGGGCTGAACTGTTTTGAGGATGGATTTCTCTATCCTCCATTGGATCACCAATGAGGTTGGGCTTCACTGAACCACTGGTTGATGCACTGAGGTATTTGGTATTCATAACATTGACTAATTCCATGTGCTTCATAAAGAGGTAGGTAGGTGGTACAATGGATAGAATGCTTGGCCTGGAATCAGGGAAACCTGAGTTCAAATCCAGCCTCAGATACTTACTAGCTGTATGACCTTGGGCAAGTCACTTGCCTCAGTTTCCTCACCTGTAAAATGGAGATAATAATAACAACATCTAGCTTCCAGGGTTAATGTAAGGGTCAGATGAGATAATAATTGTAAAGCAATTAGGATAATACCTGGCTATCTAAATATTAGTTGTTATTGTTTTTGTTATTTTCTTCCAGCAATGGTATTGATAACATGAGCTGATGCCACAAGGCAGGGGTGGGGAACCTGGGGCCTCCAGGCCACATATGGCCCTCTTGGGTGTGATCCTTTGATTGAATCCAAACTTCACAGAACAAATACCCTTAACAAAAGTTGTGTAAAACTTGAACTCAGTCAAAAGGCTGAACCCAAGGACCTAGAAGGCCACATGTGGCCTGGAGGCCTCAGGTTCCCCACTTCTGCCAAAAGGGGACATCAAATATTCAAAGATATATTTTCTTCTGAACCCCACAAATAGGCAACTGGCATCTTAATGAATGAAGATTTATGTAATTGCAAATCATCGATGTGATTAGATATTTTCTAATTCTTGTCGCCTAAAACTATGTATATATGTTGTTGTTGCATTAATAGAAAAAGTAAATAATTGACATGGTGGTTTTTTTACAAATCCCCTACAAGCATGTTAGTGCTTCAGTGATCTATGATTTTACTAGAATGAGCACTTTATCCTCTGGTACAGTTTTCAAGCCTTTATAACTAAGTAGATGAGAATTTGCATAGCTAAAAAAGTCATCATCCTAGCTCTAATATTGGGGTAAGTTTCTTTGTACTTAGCACTGCTGGTCCATAGATAAGAAAAATACCGTCTACCAATAGGCGTGGACATAAACAAATTACTCCCTTAAAAATAAAAAGGCCAGTAAAAGTATGAGTAAAATAAATATCTGATTAGGAGTGAATGAACAGATTCTACCCTTGAAATTTACTAGCTTTTGCAAATTACTTAGCCACTCTGAGCCTTAGTTCCTTTAACCATAAAATAAGTGATTTTGCCTAAATAGCCTTTGAGGTCCCTTTGGATATAAATCTATGATCCTAACTCCTTCATTAACACTGATATCACAAGAAAGACTAATCTAAAACAACTGATTAATAAACATTTATTAAAGTATCTGCCACATACCAGACAATATGCTAGGTGCTGAAGTTACAAAGAGAAAAGTAAAACAGTATTTGTCCTGAAGGAGCTTATTCCATGAACAGACAACATGTACATAATTGATATATACAGAGTAGATTCAAAATCATTTTTTTGTGGGGGGGGTACGGAGGGAATGTATTATTAGTCAGTAGGAATCAAGCAAGGCATCAAGTGTTCTTCATATTACAGTAGGCTTTTATTCTTTGCACTTGTAGGCGCAACCACACTGGCATACCCAGGATAGCTGCTAGTACAGATTCTTAGATCTGGTTTACTAGGAAAGATAGCTGTTTAAAAGGTCAACAATCTTTTAAAATCACATTCACTAGTTCAGGGGGAAAATAAGCACCCTGAACTTCAGAGAAAATACAAACAGAAAATACAGAGAAAACGAGAAGAGAAATAAAGATCAACAGACAGGGCTTCTGACCGAGAAATTAGCACAGATCAACAGACAAATCCAACTGCCTGACCAATGCAATAGATACATAGTTAGCAGAGAGAGAAACACCAACATCTGTGTTTTTCAGAGCTAGGCAGCTCCTTAATTGCTACCTAGAGTCTCATCTGGTCAAATCACAAGAACATTCTTCCAATGAGTAAGCCCCAAAGCAAAATCTTAACCTCAGAGTATATATACCCTTTTTAGAGCCAAAGGGAATCACAACCCTCATAACTGAGTGCCTAATTAGAAATTAACAAAAGGTATGAAAGCCTTCTTACAAGCAAGCCTCCCCTAAGCAAACTTCCCTTAATGGGCTCCACATGAGACCTATTAATGGGTGGGGAAGATCTTATATCCTATTAACATTACAGCACTTAATTCTACAGATAATTTGGACTATCCTAATCTTTGTAATAAACCTTTTCATGAGAACATTTTATAGTGTGTGCACAGGAAATTTACAGCTCATTAATGATAATACTCCAAAAGTTCATTTGTCAATTGATTGTCAGGTACTTGTAATGACTTTTGTCATAGAAATAGTTATAGTCTTTTGGGGTTAGTTTAAGAACCTATGAACTTATTTGATCTAGAATGTAGTTGAAGTGTAGCTAGTTGAAGCCCCCAAGCCCTAAGCCCCTCTGAATCTTGAATTCCTTTCCCTCTCCCCTAAGTACATCTAAACCCTGAGACCAGTGGTAGGGTACATGGAAGATGGTAGCTGGAGAATAGCATCTCCATTCAGTCAACTCCCCAGTCAGCTGCAGAAGCAAGGGGTATGGTGATAGCTATTATTTGCAGTTATGTTTGTCAGGGGTAGGGTCAGTTGTTTGTGAATCAAATATTCTTAATTTTATCAATTTTTTTTGTGAAATAGTAAAAATCCATGCCCTCCTTTTAGTTGAGTATGAACCACATTTCTCTTCCAACTTCTCCCAGTCAAGGTTAGGGTGTTCAATAGTCAATTAGCATTTATAGGTCCCAGGCCAAGCCCTACTTGGTCATTATTTTGGCCCTGTTGGCTCAGAATGAATGTAAATAGCAATTGTTTCTGTTTTGGCCAGAAACCCTGATGGTCTTTCCTTCCCAGATTGATTTTTTTTAATTTAAATTTTTATTTTTTTTATTATTTTTTAAACTAGGTTAAGAGGCCATTCTCTGCCTCATTTCTTAATTTCTTCTAAACCTTAATCACTGAATGGGCATTGCCTCAGTCAAATAGCCACTTGTCAAATATCTTAGCTTTAAAAGGCCAATGTTCCCTACTGCATCCTGTGCCATCTCCAGCTGTCCTGATCTATATCTGGCCACTGGTCCCAGATGGCTCTGGAGGAGAAAGAGAGGCCTGTGATTTTGCATAGCCCTCTCTCACTTAAATCCAATTCACTCGCATGTCATGGCATCACCTCCCTGATGTCATGGCTCTCTTTGAAAACAAAAGACAAAAACAATAATATGTATTAAATGACTACTATGTACCAGGCACTGTGTCACTGTGATAAGGATACAAAAAAAAGGCAAAAGACAGTTCCTATTCTCAAGCATCTTGCTGTCTAATGGGGAAGCAACATGCAAACAATTATATAAAAATAAGATATACAGGGTATCTATATATCTGAATATCTGTATATCTGAATATCTGTGTATCTGAAACTGAGGTTTAAGTTATTAAAACTTAATGCTTTTACAGCCTTAATAGCTTAAAATTTCACTAAGATTTTTGGGATACCACATTAGAGATAATCCCCAGAGAGAAGGCAGTAGCATCAGGATTTGCCTTGCACAACAAGGGAGGTAGAAAATAGTTACCCTGTGCTTCGAGCATATTTGGAGAACTGTGTTGTGTTCTGAGTCACATTTTAGTAAGGATATTGACACTCTGGAGAAACAAACATGCATGGTGGAAGGCCTGAAGAAAATGTGAAGTAAGGAAGTAGAGAGATCCCAAAATGTAAGAGCTGCCTCCAGAAGTAGTAGGTTTAGGTAAAGACTGGGAGTTGTAGAAAGGATTCCTGAATATGTCTCTCTAAGGTCCCTCCTAACTCTGAGATTCTGGCCCTATAACACTTTATGAATTTAGTCACTCATCTTGGCATTCTATCCCTTTGAAGAGGATGACAGTCTGACCACCAGGATCCATGCGTGAGTCCCATTAACTTTTCTCCTTCCCCTTCTCCTCACTTTGTAGGGGCTCAAGGTCATATAATGATTGGTAGCTTCTAGTTTCCTTGGTATAAGAAATCTTTCTCCCTTTCCCCTGATGCAGAAGGAAGAAAGATTTGGAATAGAAAAAATTAGACAAGGAACGGGAATTTCCATGAGGAAATAGAATATAAAGATTTTTGTATTTGTATTGTAACAGAAATTGATAGACCATGTGCCAATGTCAAAAGAATACTTCAAATTCCACCTGACACTTGGATCTTGGACAAGTCCCTTAACATACCCGAGTCTCAGTTTCCTCATGTACAGAGAGAGACAGACTTGATGGCATCCGAGGTCCCCTCTAGCTCAACATCTATGACCTTTGTATTTGGTGAATGACTTGGGACTTATAAAGGCTCTCTTTTTGAGCTATCAATGCTCATTTGTAGTGTCCTATAATTGGATACAAACAGCATATTTTTAGAGTTAATATTACTACTATTACACCAGGGTGACCTTAATGATCTGCTAAATTAGTAGCCAGGGCAAGATCCAAGAAGTGAGGGAATACTTGTCTCTGACAAGATTTATTTTTGTGTCAGCTGGGAAAAGGCAGACCGTTTGAATACTTTTATTGCTTTCACTTCAGCAGCAGTTACAAGGGGGCAAGAGAGAGTGTTTACATTTCATGCAAATATATTTATTGAGCAGATAAATAAACAAGACTAGGAGGCTAATAGCCCTGTTGATATCTTGCCATTCTTCCAACTTCTTGAAATAGTGAATTTGCTCTTTCTTAAAAACAGCTAGTATTTCATAGTTTGTGTTTCCCAGAAAGATGATTTTTGGTCTAAGCTTCAGGTTGTCCTTCCTTTAATCTACTTTTCTAAAATTAAATTTTACTGCCCTCTATTTTTAAGCATTTATTTTTTCTCCCTTTCTATCCAATGCATTCCCTACAATTCACATCCTGGAAAAAAGGAAAAAACAAACTTTTGTAAGAAATAGGTATAGAAAAACAAAACAAATTCCCATATTGAGCATAACCCAGAGGTATTACTCTTCTGCAATTTTGAGTCTTAGAGAGTTGCCTTGGGTACTTAGAGGCAAAGTGACTTGCTCAGGGTCACACATTCAGCATTCATCATAGGCAGGACTTGAACTCAAGTTTTCCTGAATCCAAGGCTGACCCTTGATGGAGGGGAGAGGGAGACAACATCCTAGGGCAGCACCTTTCAAAGTATGGTCTGAGTACTCCTGAGGATCAACAGGACTGACCTTTCTCAGGAGTCTGCAAGGTCAAAACTATTTTCAGAATAATACTAATATTGTATTTGCCTATTAAAATGTTTTCCCCTCTTCCAGCTAGATATTAGTATGAGATCAGATTTTCTCCATATACTTTAACCACAACAACATATCTCAAAAGATCGAATACAGAAGCAGATAAGAGAATCTAGTTATCTTCTATTAAGCCAGACATTAAAAAGATTTCCAAAATTTTTTTTTGCAAAAAAACCCCAATTTCAACCTTCTCACTAAATTTTTTTGGGGAAATATACCTTTATTGAAATACATTATGTTAATATGTATGTTAACATGTAATATATTATATATGTTAACATATTTCTGAATCAATTAATATATATTTTAAATTTTTATTAGTTTTAATTTCTAATATAATAAATACCGACAGACATACACATATAAACAAAAACTTTTCAGGGTCCTCAATAATTTTTAAGATTATAAAGGTTTCTGAGAACAAAAAGTTTGAGAAATAGTACCCTAGGAGATTGTATTATAATATCCTTTCTAGAATGACAGTAGATAACTAACCTCTGTCCAGTTAAACATAAGTATATATGTGTGTGTATATATACACACAGGTAATATGTATGTATCCTCATTCATGTTAATTTTATAAAATTATTTAAATGGAGAGAAATCAATACATTAACATATTTATGCCTTTTACATTCCCCACAGACTAGGCACAACCGAATAAACCCTTGTCTAGGCTGTTCCACTTCATGGTTTTTGTGAAACAATTTCATCTGCATGTCAAACATGGCTGGGACAGAGCTCTGTTAGAAGCATTCTTTGAAATTTGAGAGTGGATATATGTGTAGTCATGATGAAGTAGTATAGTCAGAGAGAGTGCTTATGCTGTCTGTGCGTAGCACTGTGACTTCCTCCATGAATTCAGTTTTCCCATCTCTTTCTCAGGAAACTTTGAATAAGAGATAGAATTAAGGGAAGAAACTCTTTAACTCCTAATAGAAGGGAAAGAGCTGTGGAAATGACGAAGGTGCAATGGAGCAAAGAGATGTTTCATACAAGAGACTAGAAAAGTGGATTTGAGTAGTTCTTTTTACATATATACATTCATTATATACACACATATCTCATTAATTCAAGCCAATTAGTAAAACATCTTAATCACATATTTTGTTTTAATAAATTTAACTTTTTTATTTATTTACCATTTATATACCCCAGTTTCCTAATCTATAAATTGGAAAGACTGGTTCAATCTCCTAATATTACATCCAACACATTCATGCGCTGTCTTAAAGTTACAGTCTCTAGGACAGAAGGGTCAATGGTACCATTGTCCATTGCCTTGACCAGATCACATCTGTAGTGGTCCCTTCTGGGCACCATATCTTAGCAATATTATTGATAAAATAATGCCCAGAGGAAGCCAACCAGAATGGTGAAGGGTTTTAACATCATAACATGTGGGGATCAGTTGAAGAGACAAGGAATCTTTTGTTTAAGGGGGAGAGAGTTGACAGTGGAGGTAGGGGTTCAATAAACTAGGCTTGACTTAAGGGATACTGACTCAAGACCTCCCCGAGCTCCTGCCACATATACCTGAAAGTGCCTGACAATACTAGGTGACAGGATATCCTCTTCTTAAAACCACAAACTGATTTTCACATAAGGTTTCTCATATAAGCTTTTTCATGGTTTCATTTCTGTTATCTTTAATTCAACTTAATTCTCCAGTTTATAATCTGTACCAATTTTTTTTCTTTTCCACCTAATCTCCCAATTAAAATCTTCATTTCTTGTTCCAAATAATGGAAAAAATAATGAAGAAAGAACAGGCCATGGCTACACCACTTCTCCACTGCTTGGGGTCCTACACCAGCCCCAAACTTTTACACCTCATTGGACCTCAGTGCTACTTGAGGCTTCTGGACCTTGGGCTTGGCACCTAGTTTCCAGCCCTTTGTGGCAATGACTTGCATGCCAGACTCCCAGCTTGTGTGCCTACTTTTCTAAAGGAACTCTAAAATAGTCTTGGATTTTTGCATTTAAGTAAAGCATTGCAGAGCCCTCTCTTACCACAAAGAGATGTTATTATAGCCAAGGACTTCAGCTGGAGCCAGAAGCAGGAAGTAGAGAGACACTCCATAGGCAAATACCCAGTGGTGCTATGCCTGGCAGCATCTGGGAAAGACTATATACCCATCAGAGAGGTAGCCAGAGGAGCCAGGTTTGGCAAAGACCACATCTTCATTAGAGTAGCAGCATTCAGCCAGTCTATGTCCTGTGGAAGCGATGTGTCCAGCAAAGCTCCAATAGAGCTGTGTCTGGGAGAGGCTTCATGTTAAGCAGGGATTAGGCCAGGAGGAAGTTGTACTATGGTATCACCAAAAGATCTAAAAGGGGCTGCATTTTTCAAAGCTTGAGTTTGTCCCTCCATATACTCTGACAACACACGAACCATATTTGTGTCGCTATTCTTCCCACTGATGGTGTGTGGGGGATAAGTTTAATTCCTATTATTTTATTATGCCTTTATATTAAATTCTTTTGTTTTGAACTAATTGTGTTCTCTGCCTTACTACTTAAAATCATTGTGGAAGTGTGTGAACTATAGTTTTAATGCATGTAGACACATAGAGGACCTTTGACACAAGGCATCAGGTTCCAGGGGAGCCCAGTAGGTTGAAGGGTCCTTTTATGTGCTACACTGGTAGTCCTTACTTGAAAGGGCAGCACCCAGTCTCTCCTACAATTGAGAAAAAGGCCCTTTGTGTGGAAGGGATAGCTGGCTTTTCTGCTATTTCCCATGTCTCTTCATTCACATATCTTTTTCCCCTGGCCTGAATGTGCAGAAATTGTGAGTGGGTTTTCTGCTCAAGTTTCTGATTGGCAGCTCCAAGTATCTAGTTACCTTAATTTCAAGCACAAAGTTCACACAGAGGCCATCCCAACTTTGGCAAAATAATTTGGTGCAGCTGAAATTTTTAAAATAAAAAAAAATGTCTTTTTTCTTTTTCTTTTTCAATATGAAACAGTTTGCTTTGGCTAATTATGCCCCCCCCCCCCGCAGGTGATGGAATGTACAGACTTGCTTTTTGCCCAGTTTTGGGGTGGTGGATAAGTCATCAAATTTTTTAAAAATATAAAATAAAATCTTGGTATTATAAGAGTCTTGAAAAGTGACTAATTTTTTTTCCCAACTGAACACAATGTTTCTGATCTCCCCAGTTGTGAGTGTTCTCTCCACCCCGAAATGCCTCCTATGTATCTAGTTATCTACATGTTGTCCCACATGTTAGAACGGGAGCTCTGTGAGGTCAGGAACTGTCTTTTATCTTTCTGTGTATCCCAGGAGCTTAACATAGCGCCTGGTATATAGGACCTTCTTAATAAATGCTTGTTGACAGACTAACTTTGTATTTACTGTTATATGCAAACATGTTCCTCCAAGAGAATGAACCTTTTTACAATGCTTTGCGTGTATGTGTGTGTGCGTGTGTGTGTGTGTGTGTGTGTGTGTGTGTGTGTAGGTGCAGTAAGCATTTAATAAAATGCCTGTTGAATTAAACTGAATCAGAATAATATTAGGTCTAGTCTTCTGAGGTGAAAGATTGAGGCTGAAGATTGGTACATTACCATTCCATCCATATAGAACCACAGTCCATGTAAGGAATGATTCAGGACTCCCAAAACAGATTTCAGAAAATATTCCATTTTTAAGGCAATGTCAATCTACTGCTTGACCTTCTTATTACAGTCAAAATATAAAGCCTATCAATTTGCTTCTAGACAGGTAGGTCCCATACTGTTGTAACTTATTTTTTTTTTGCTTTCTTTTTTGGGGGGGAGAGGAGGTCACTCCTTGTGACCCCATTTGGAGTTTTCTTCTCAAAGGTT
Organism: Petaurus breviceps papuanus; assembly: GCF_028583685.1. Classification (NCBI taxonomy): domain Eukaryota; kingdom Metazoa; phylum Chordata; class Mammalia; order Diprotodontia; family Petauridae; genus Petaurus; species Petaurus breviceps. The sequence continues at coordinate 23,454,057 of NW_027185876.1, forward strand.
TGCCATTTCTTCTCCAGCCCATTTTACAGATAAAGAAACTGAGGCAAACAGTGTCACACAGCTAGTAAGTGTCTGATGCCAGATTTGAACTCAGAAAGATGTCTTCCTGACTCTGTGCACTCTGTGCACTATGGCGCCCTCTAGCTTCCCAGCCAATCTTTCTACTCTTCCCTAATAGATTTCCCTATCCCACTCACCACAGCAGCTGGCCCAACCTTCTCTCCTCATCGCTCATAGTTCTCCTCCCAAACCTACCTCCGTAGCCAAAGATTGTGCCTCATACTCTGCTGAGAAAATCAAAGTTATTTTCTGTGAATTCCTTCTCCCCTCCTTTTCTTGCAACCACTTGGCACCATCTCACATGTTTTATTTCGGTCTCTGATGAAGAGATCGTCTTTGTTCTGATCAGGCCAAAACCTCTGCATGCAACCATCCTTGATCCATGCTCTCTGGATTCCCCTACCCCAGACGATTAACCCCATAACCCTCCCCCCCCCAACACACACATATTTTCAGCCTTTCTCTATATTCTGATTCCTTTTCTAATGCCTACAAATATGCTGGTTTCCACCAAATTAAAAATCATTTACTATTACCTATCATCTTCTAACTTTCCTCCCTTTCTCAGTCAAACTCCTGGAAACAAGCTATCCACATTAATTGACTCTTATTTTCTCAATTCTCTCTCCACCCCAATCCATCCTGCAAGGTTGTGTTTATCCCTCCACTAGGCATGCTGATGCTGGTGGATCAATTAAGCTCAGGAGTTCTGAACTGCTGAGGGTTAAGGTCAGTTGAATGTCCACACTAAATCCAGTACCAATATGTTGAGCCCCCAGGAATAGGCTTGACCAGGCTGCCTAAAGCATTGGCCCAGGTCAGAAAGGGAACAGGTCAAAGTCTTCTTGCTGAGCCATTGAGATCAGGCTCACAAGTGGCTGTTGTACTTCCAGTCTGGGTGATATGGGGAGACTCAGCTAAAAAAAATGTCTGTAAAAGAAGAATAGGTTGGATTGGATGATGTCTTAGTTGTTTGCCAACTCATAAAGACTACACTTTTAGGTAACTGGAAAACAGCTAGAAAGTTTAAAACACTGCTTCAGACACAGTTCAAATTGACTTTTACCTATTCTTTTTGTTGTCTACAGGGTCCTGGGAAAGCAGGTACTAACTGTGCCTTGGACTGTGGTTCTGGGATAGGAAGGGTCAGCAAACATGTCTTGCTGCCAGTTTTCAACAGTGTGGAACTGGTGGATATGATGGAAGCCTTCTTGGCTGAAGCCCAGAATTACCTGCAAGCCAAGGGTGACAAAGTAGAAACATATTACTGCTACAGCCTTCAGGAATTCACACCTGCGTTCAGAAAATACGATGTCATTTGGATTCAGTGGGTTTCTGGTTAGTCTTGTGTTGCCCTGCTCTTTCCATTTGCCTTGTTCTAGCTAGAAGGGAAGCAGGAAGCCCAGATTCAAAACAGAAATTGCAAGAAGCATCATACCAATAGAGGCTGTCCATCCCCCGAACACGCAGCTTATAGAAGATTTGAATGAGGCTTGGGATTTTACTCTCAAAGAGATAATGAAAAATGATGATGATGAAGAAAGCAACAATAAACATTAAAATGTTTTTGTCAAGAATTTAGAGGTGTCATAATTTCATGTGCAATATCTGCATGTTAAGTGATTTTTATAATTTTTACCAGTCACATTTTAGCGTACTTTTTCCCATTTCTTAGTGAATGAGCTTCAATGGATATGATTTAAATTCTGGAGTGAGATATATTCAATATGCATTAGGGGTGGCAGGAGAATAGAGCAGGGGTAACCAGAATTAATGTCTTGGTAACTTATGGGATATGTTTTCATGAGGGATTGTGGAATGGATCCCTTTTTTTTCACTGTCCTCCTTAAAAACATGAGAAAATCCTGTAAGATGGATTTTTACACACACACACACACGCCTACACACGTGCTTTTAGATTGAATAAAATTCGATAGATGATCCACAATTCATTTGTCTGACACAACTTTCCTGATCACTTTGAATCCTCACTCCATTTAATCCTGACAAAATCCCCATGAGGATCTTAGGGTAGACCCATCCTGATCCTCCAGAGCTTAATGATTGATCTAAGAGTAGCAGAACTGGAACCAGAACTCAGAATGATACTCTTTAGCAACCCATTGGCCCACTGTTACAACCCTATCCTCCTGTCCACAGGGAACCTGACTGATAAAGACCTCCTTGAGTTTCTTTCCCGCTGCTGTGAAGGCCTGAGAGAGAATGGCATCATCATCTTAAAGGACAACGTGGCCCGCCAGGGTTGCATCTTTGACTCTTCTGACAGCAGCGTCATCAGGGACATGGACATCCTCCGGAGCCTCATTCACAAGAGTGGGCTGATGGTTCTGCGGGAAGAGAAGCAAGAGGGTTTCCCAGAGCAGTGTGTTCCAGTGTGGATGTTTGCTCTGCGGAGAAGGGTAATTCATAGGATCATAGATTGAAAGTTGAAAAGGACCTAAGAGTTCCTCTGGTCCAACCACCCTTCCCCCCCCTGCCCCTCATGTTGCATTGGAAAAAACCAAGGTCCAGAGAAACTAAGTGACTTGCTCAAAGTCATAAAGGTAGCAAATAGCAGAATGGAAATTCAAATTTGAGTCCCATGATTTCAAGTTCAGTGTTCATCCCTCTGCACCACACTGCCTACCTAATCAGCAAAGTAAAAGACTGCTGGTGTATATAGTATTTGGGAGTGGAGGTAAAAAAAGTGAGTTCTTCAAAGTCTTTCTTAGAATTCAGTTCACCTCAGCATACTACTTTTCACTTTCTATACATTTTTCTGTGTTTTTTTTTTCCCCCTTTGGGTCTGTGTCTTCTTTCACAATATGACTAATATGGTAATATGTTTTCATAAGTGAACATGTATAACCTATATCAAATTGCTCACTCTCTCAGGAAAGGGGGAGGTAAGGGAGGGAGAGAGAAAATTTGGAACTCAAAAATTTAAAAAAATGAATATTAAAAATTGTCTTTACATGTAACTGGGGAAAAATAAAATGTTATTTTAGAAAAAGTATTCAATTCAACTTAATAGATACTAATTAAACATCTATTGTATATGCAAGGTACTAGATGAGAAGAATAGTTATACTTGGGCTCTTCTCTCAAGCAACTTCCAATCTAATGAGATTTTATTTTGAATTCTAATGAGGCATAGGGAGAAAGAGACTAATATTTGCATGAATGATGGTTGATGATGTATGTCCACATGACTTATTATTTCCTTCTCTTCTACCTGGGATTATGACTTCAGAATCTTAGAGTTGGAATGGACCTCAGAGGCCAAACCACATCTAAACAAGAATCCTTTTTATCTCATCCTTAGTAAGTGTATCTTTGCTCAGAAACCTTTAGGGAGGCAGAGTCAGCTGCCTCTCAAGAAAGCCCATTCCACATTTTAAAAATCATTAAGTAAATGTTCATGCTGCCCATTCTGCTTTTGGGTAGATTGAATTTTTAATAAATTCTTTTCCTAAATGGAGCTTAATATGCCTCTCTGAACACTTTTGTTCCTAGTTCTGTCTTTTCCAACCAAGTGACTAAGTCAGATCCCTCTTCATAAAACACTCATTTTGACACTTTTAGTCAACTGACTTGTACTTCATTAGTCTTTTATTCTCCAAGCTAAAGATCTCCACTTCAGTCAAGTGATTCTTATGTGTCATAATGGCAAGGTCCTTTACTATGGCTTTGGTTGCTCTTCCCTGAATGCTCTGTAGTTTGACAATGCTCTTTCTAAAAAAGAGTACCCAGGACAAAAGCTAGATGTGGTCTGATTTGGAGATCTGCTATGGAACAATCATTTCTCTAGTCTTAGACACTATGTCTCTCTTAATGTAACCTAAGGATGCATTAGCCATTATTTTTTGACTGTTATAGCATACTGTTGATTCTTCTCAAGCTTGCAGTCAATTAAAAGAACTGTTTTTTTTTTTCAGATGAATTACTACAGAGCCATAGCTTAACCATAGTTGGCCGCATCTCCCTCATCTCTTTATTTTGTTCACAAGCATAGCATGAGAAACATTGTAAAATGCCTTGCTAAATCTAAATAAACCATATGCAGTAGCAAATAAGACACTAGACTTTGAGTGGTAGAAGACTTGAATTCAAATTCTACCTCTGATTCTACTTGAATTCAAATTCTACTTTCTACTGATGGAACACTGGGCAAGTTCTTTTATCTCTCTCAGACTTATTTTCTCATCTGTAAAATTGGTAGAATTATAGCACCCATCTCACAGGGTGAAATGGGATAACATGTAAACACTTGGCAAATCTTAAAGTACCATATAAATTATTATTATTGTTATTATTATTTTATATCTATGGAATTCCCTTTATCTATTTGTCTAGTAACCCTGTCAAAACAGAAAATGAGGTAAGCCTGGCATGACCTGTTCATGATGTGTCATGCTGGCTCTTTGTGATCACTACTTTCTTTTCTATACGTAAACCCATCATCCCTTTAATAATGCATTTATGGATGGACTTTGATTCCTGAAAAAAAAAATCAAGAAAGTTCTTTAGGCCTGTGACCTCTCTCCCATTTTCCAACATCTTTCCAAGATTGCCAATAGTAGCTCAACAAATACATCTGTGGTTACTTCACTCCCAAGGGATGTAGTTTATCCAATCCTAGTGATTTGAAATCTTCAAGAGCAGCTAAGTGCTCTTTTATTATCTCCCTGGTTATTTTTGGCTTCAATTCCCTCATTAGCCATTATTATTATTATTTTGGTTTCATCCTTTCCAGTCTAAAAATCATTCTCTTTTGGCAGAAAAAAAATCAAAACAAACCCCTGAATTTTAGCAAAACAAGAGCAGAGAAGCTCTCTGTTCTCTGTTACCTATTATTATCACCTCATCCATTCTGAGTAGTGGCCCTCTTTGATCCTCCTGTTTCCTTTAATACAGTGTTAAAAAACCCACACAAAACCTTTTAGTTGTTCTTGGCATTCATAGCTAGCCTCAGCTCATTTGGAGCTTTACTTAGCCTTCTTGACTCTGCTCTTATAGAACTATGCCTTCACTTTTGTTATTCGTTCAGCAAATATTTTTAATACCATTTTTGTACAAAGTGCATGTGCCCATACACTTAGGGAACTACAATGATAAATAAAACAATGGAATTGTCTTAAAGGAGCTTACACTCTGAGATAGTGGGGGTGTGAAAGATCAGTTGTCTTCCAATAGTTCTTTTGTTCAATTGTTTCAGTCATGTCGATCCTTTGTGACTCCATTCTGGGGTTTTCTTGGCAGAGATTCTGGAGTGGTTTCTCAACTTCCTTCTTCAGCTCATTTTACAGATTAAGAAATTGAGACAAATAGAGTTAAGTGATCTGCCCAGGATCACACAGCTATAAGTGTCTGAGGCTTGATTTGAACTCAGGAAGATGAGTCTTCCTGATTCTGGACCCAGCTCTTTACCCACTGACCCACCAGTAGTCCTTAGAAAGCTGCTATCCATTATTTACCAAATATTTGTGGAGTATCTTTTGTGTACAAGATCAAGTGCTAAGTGCTTCACCATATTAACAGATAAACAAACAAACAAAAAAGAGAGAATAGCATTGGGCTTTTAAGGTAACTTCTAAAAGACCCTTTTCCTTGAAGCCATGTTTCACAGATGTGATCTAGGATAGGTTGACAGGTATCCTAAATCCCAATTCAGCTATATTAGGTTTGCTTCTTTGCTTTTTGATGTTTGGGATTGGGCATGCAGAGACTATTTCTTTGCATAGAAAATAGTGGCTCCTTGATTATGGGAGGACTTGTTAAGATCATATTATAAAATAATTTTAATTATTTTTCTGTCTTTTGTCCTTCACTTGGAAGAAAAGTTATATGATCTGGTTTTCCATTTGGGGTCAGTTTCACTTCCCTGCAGTATAATAAGACTATAACCTGACCATAACAAACCATGATAGGAATCCTCTGGCGTGAGTGCATTTCAGTTATGGGGACATATCTCCTTTTAAGAACAAGTTGTTGATTGTTCAGGCTTTTGGATAATGAGCCTTGAATGGATAAATGAAAGTTGTAGATAAACCCTAATTTTATTCAATCATTGGTTTTCCCCTCTTACAATAATTATTAGTGTTATAGAATGATACATTTAGGGGACAAAGAGATGAGAGATCATCCAACCCTCATTTCACACAGGTGGAAAGTAAAGCCAAGAGAAAGGAAATGACTTGCAGATCATACAGATAAAAAGTAGTAGAACTGATGTTCACTTGGACTGATTTCTGTCTCTGAAGTTAACAGGCAGTATAATAAGCAAAGGGGATTGAAGAAGTAGAAAAAAAAAGATTGATTATGTGCAAACTTGCAAATTGAATCATTTGGATTCAATTTTGTGTTTTGGTTTAATGTAAAAGATAATTTTGATTAAACTATTAAAATTGAACAGTTTTGAATGTGATATGTATATCATTTTTTGTATGAATGCGATGTTTAAATAAAACTACTTGTGTTTTTAATGCTCTCATTTCTCGATGGCTGATATTCATGAGTTTATGTGCATGTATCAGGGACTGTGATCTTTCAAAGCGGGGCCAGCCGATTCACTGGTTTCTAAGCATCATATTTTAGAGAAAACACTTTGAAAAGGTAAGAGAATGTATAGAGGAAGTCCTTCAGAATAATGAAGGGCCTCAAGCATATTAAGCTCAGTTATGTGAATTAGGGATGTTTTGACTGGAGAAGGGAAGACTAGAGGGTTAGAGGTGAGGCCAATGAAGTCTATCTTTAAAGCACTTAAAAGACGTTTGGGTGGAAGAAGATAAAGCTTGTTCTGTTTGAACTGAGAAGGCAGACCTAACAGCAAGGGGTAGAAATTACAAAAAAGCAAATTTAGGTTTAATATAAGGAAAAACTAGCTAACAATGAGAGCTGTGCCAAATTGGAATGGGTTATCTCAGGAACTAGTGGACTTCCCTCCGAATGGGAGTATTTAAAGAATCACTAGATGGACAATGGTGGTGTTTTGGCACAGAATTTTTTCTGAGATGATTAGATTAGCTGGCTGTTGAAGTTCCTTCCAACTCTGAACTTCTGTGACTCATGCACAAAGGTGAGTATATATGTACATATGCGTGTGTCTGCATGCATGTTTGTGTGAAACCTTTTTCATAATGGAAGCTGTTCCTTATAAAAAAGAATTTTTGAAAAAAATCAACAAAACTGACCAACATACATAAAAAATCTGAAAACATATGCAGTGTAATACCTTTGTGGACCTCCCACCTCTGCAAAAGGGTTGGGGGATGGCCCTTCTTATACATCTTCTTTGGAATCAGCCTTGTTTGTAATTCTGCAACATTCATTTTCCATTATATTGTAGTCATGATACATGATAGATAGATTAGATAGATAGAATTTTTCTGACCCTTTTTACTTTGTATCAGTTCATTTAAGTGTTTCAATGCTTCTCTATTCATCATAGTTGTCATTTCATAGAACAGAGTAATACTGTATCACATTTCTGTTCTAAAATTTGTTTAGACATTTTGCAGATGATTGATACAGCTGATTTTATCTTTTTTTTACAATACATGTATATTTATTTATAAATTACATGTTTTAGCTACTAATCCAATATGTTGACATAAAATGTACACAGAATAGAAATGGAATAGAGATAAGTAAATGATATTTTAAATATTTTTGTTTGATTTCTTTTTTAATAGTAACAGCAATATTGTTTTTTAATAGTATATATATATATATATATATTTTAAACATTTGATTTTAAAACTTTGAATTCCAGATTCATTCCCTTCCTCCCTTGTCACCCACCCTTACTGGAAAGATAAACAATTCAGTATAGGTTGTACATGTGTAGCTAATGCAAAATATTACCATAGTAGATATATTGTAAAAGACTAACTATATTTTCCTCCCTCCTATCCCATCTCCCACTTGTTCTATTCTCTACTTTGATCCCATTCCTTTTCAGAAGTGTGTGCTTCCAACTTCCCTCCCCCCCAGCCTGCCCTCCCTTCCATCATCCCCCCTCTCATCCCCTTCCCCCCTACTCTCCTGTAGGGTGAGATACCCTATTTAGTGTGTATGTCATTCCCTCCCTGAGCCAAATTCAATGAGAATAAGGTTGACCAATTCCTTTTTGCCTTCCTATTCTTCCCCTCTGTTGTAACCATTTTCCCTTGCCTCTTCTATATGAGATAGTTTACCCCATTCTGTCTCTCCCCATCTCCTCTCATTATAATCTTTTCTCACCTCTTAATTTCACCTTTTAAGTATCATCCCTTCCTATTAAATTGGTCCTGTGCCCTCTATGTATACCTGTAAACATATATGCACACATTCACAAATGTATTCATATACCAATATACCCTCCGATATAGACATATATATATACATATATATTTTTATTTCCTTCAACTATTTTCATACTCAGAAAAGTTTCATCAGTTACAATTATTGTTTTTCCATGTAGAAATGTTAATAGTTCAACTTTGATAAGTTCCTTATGATTTCGTTTCCCTGTTTACCTTCTCATGTTTCCCTTGCTTCTTGTATCTGAATGTCATATTTTCTATTCAACTCTGTTTTTTTCATCAAGAATATTGAAAGTCCTCTATTCCACTGAATGACCATATTTTCCCCTGAAACATAATACTCAGTTTTGCTGGGTAGGTGATTCTTGGTTTTAATTCCAGCTCCTTTGCCCTCCGGAATATCATATTCCAAGCCCTTTGATCCCTCAGTGTAGAAGCTGCCAGATCCTGGATTATCCTGATTGTGTTTCCACAATATTAAAATTGTTTATTCCTGGCTGCTTGTAATATTCTCTCCTTGATCTGGGAATTCCGGAACCTGGCTATAATATTCCCAGGAGTTTTCTTTTTGGGATCTTTTTCAGGAGGTGATCGGCGAATTCTTTCAACTTCTATCTTGCCCTCTGGTTCTAAAACATCAGGGCAGTTTTCCTTGAGAATCTTTTGGAGGATGATTTCTAGGTTATTTCTTTGATCATGACTTTCAGGTAGTCCAATAATTTTTAAGTTATCTCTCCTGGATCTATTTTCCAGGTCAGTGGTTTTTCCAACAAGATATTTCACATTGCCTTCTATTCTTTCATTTGTTTGGATTTGTTTAACAGCATCTTACTTTCTCATCAAGTCATTAGCTTCCATTTGCTCCAATCTAATTCTGAAGCAATGATTCTCTTCAGTGAGCTTTTGAGATTCTTTTTCCATCTGGCAAATTTGGCTTTTTAAGGCATTCTTCTCCTCATTGCCTTTTTGAGCCTCTTTTGCCATTTGTGTTAGTCTATTTTTGAAGGTGTTATTTTCCTCAGGATGTTGACTCTCATTTCATAATTTTCTTGCATCATTTTCATTTCTCTTTCCAATTTTTCCTCCACTTCTCTTAACTAATTCTTAAGGTCCTCTATGGCCTGTAACCAGCTTGTATTTATCTTGGAAGCTTTTGGTGCAGGAGTTCTGACTTCACTGTCTTCCTCCCATTCCATGCTTTGATCTTTTTTGTCCCCCAAATAGTAGTCTAATGTTGGATTCTATTGTTTGCTTTGTTTCCTTTGCCTGGTCATGTCACCACTCAGTCACTTAACCCCTGGACTTTTTACCACAGTAGGACTCTGCCACCAGACAGGGGAGCTTCATTCCAAACGCTGGGGTTTTCTCAGCTGCCAGAGGTATTGGTGGCTTCTCTGAAGCCTTCTCTGAAGTTGGGTGCCTTCTCTGAAGCCTCCACACATTCTGGCAAGCTGGTCACATACCCCAGGACCTCCACCCTAAACCACAATCCAGATCCAAGCAGGTTAAAGCAAGAGTGATTACCCCTAAGACTGGTCGCTTGGTTCTCCTACACTCTGCAGACCAGGAGCTGAAGCTACCATGTGGTGGCAACTGCACTGCTGCTCCTCAGTGGCTTCTCATCATGGGGGAAGAAGCTGACGCACTCCCAACTGCTGCATCCCAAAGTCCACACTGCACTGACCTCCATCTTTGTACTTAGAATCTTTTTGTTGATAATTCTGGACCACCATAACTGCTGGTGATCTGGAGTCCCTCCAGTAGGTGGTCGGTCAGGCCCGCCCTGGGGCTAAAACCTCAGGCTTGTGCAGGGCTGGGGTTGGCTCCCAGAATGCTGTGCTGGCTGCTTGCTGCTGGCATGCCAGGCTGTCCTCAGTGGGAGGTTAGCTTCTTTGCATCATTTTGTGGGTTCTGTAGCTCCAAAGTTTGTTCAGAGTCCCCTTTTACATGAATTGGAGGTGGTGGGAGCTGGAGCTGCACAGAGGTCCTGTTTCTACTTCACCATCTTGACGGATCTCCTTATCTTTTAATCCTCAGCAAATACATGTTGGTGAATTAGAAGAAACTTGTCATTTGGTCAATCCTGTGACTTCTATTCCAGTCTCCTGGAACCCCAAACTTTCACTCAATCAATATTAAGTGTCTACTGTGTTCCAGGCATAGTTTGAAGCCCTGGGGATACAAAAAGAGGCAAAAGACAATCCTGCCCTCAAGGAGCTTACAATCTAATGAGGGAGACAACATGCAAATAAATATACACAGAAGAGTTGTATATAGAATACATAGGAAATAGTTAGCAGAGGGAAGGGATGAGAATTAAGAGGGGTTGGGGAAGGCTTCTTGTAGGAGGTGGGATTTCATTTGAGACTTAAGGGAAGCCAGGCAGCAAAGGGATACTACAATATCTCTGGATCCTTATCATTTTTGACAGTTTAGTATTTCTAAACAATCTTCCAAGTAAAGGCTGGTTAGTGAAGCAGAAGGTACTGGTATTGTGGAAAAAAACAGATAAGAGTAAGAAGACCTGGAGTCAAATACCAACTTTGTTACTTGTTCCCTTTGGAATCCTGAGTAAATCACTTAAGCACTCTGATCCTTAGTTTCCTCACTTATAAAATGAACAGGTTGGGTTGGATGATATCTTGAAGTTGCTACAAAAAAGACTATGGAAAAATGCATGTGTATATTAGTGCTGGAAGTGAGGAGCAATTATAAGTTACAGAAGAACTGTTGGTATGTATCAGCAAAAGGGGGTGGGTTCTCCATACTGGGAGTGGTGGCAAGATCATATATGTATATATATATATATATGTATGCATATGTATAATGGCTATTATATGTGAGGTTTACATGAGATATGTGTGATATAAATATGGACATAGAGTTAAACCTAAAGCAAAATCTTAAATGATTGCCATGAAGAAAGCACTTTATAAGCCATAAAGTGCTATTGTAATGTGGGCCATTATTAGTAGAAGGTTGGACACTATCCCCATCTCCTTGTCTTGGTAGGCCTGTTATATGGCCATAGAAACAGTGTCTAAATAAAAAAAAGACCCTGATTTTCTTTTTTTGAGGGGAGGGGTTTGAGGGAAGGATTTAAGGTGGAAAAGACAGTTGACATTTTGAGTAGGGATTCCCTCTTTCTTCTTTCTAATATAGTTTACTGACCACATGACTGTACTTAGGGCAAATGCTTCATTTTTATGTCTTAAAAGTCTTTTCTTTCTTCAAGGTCTAGCTCATGTGTTACCTCCTTCATGAGGCTTATGCTAATAACCACTGGCACCCATAGAACTAATATACACATACACACTCATTGGAAAAGTATTAACAATTCTTTAAACTAATTTAATCTTTCTGAACACTCCATACTTGTTTTTTAGGAATTTTTAGAAAAGTTCTCAGGCAAGTAACTTAATTTTCCTGGTTCTTAGTTCCTTCTTCTGAAAAATGAAGGAGGTTAGGTTAAATCCACTCCACAGTTCCTTCTGGTTATGATATTCTATGATCTATGAACCAAATCTTAGGGGTGTCAATGTCTGAGAGGTGAAACCAGCAAACTATTTTCAGAGATGCTATAGATATGTAGCATATAGGACAAACCCAGATTATTTTTGTTCGTACACACACATATATGTATATGTGCATATATACACATATACAATACATATATGAGTAAAGATAGGACATATGCAGTCAATTCTTCATTTAGAATTCCTCATCATTTTATAGGTGAGGAAACTGAGGCCAAGAAGAGTTAAGGGATTTGTCCAAATACTTAAAAAAATTCAAAAGAAACAGAACATGAGATGTTCTGCTATGCATTACAGGGACATTTTAGCCACATCTTTTGTTTTCTTTTCTCTTTATTTCCTGCAACTGGTCTTCTCTGAGTGATGTCAAGGAGGGGGCCTGTATCTGATACATCCAGCTGTCTGTCATGAATAATTAGAACCAGTTGTGTTATTGCTTTTCTTGATTCTGGTTTATTCAGTGATGCTTTGGTGTCCATGCCAAAAAAACTACCTTCCACAATCACTAGTGGCCAGTACTTATCAAAGGTCATCTTAACCTAATTAGGCAAATATGTAAAAAATAAATGTAAAGCAATCCTAGGTTATTAGTTATGTGTTGGGTGGGAAGTAGAGTTGAGGGAAGCATTAAACATTAGCTAGGGTGTAGGAATGAGTAAACAATTTTTAGAAATACTATGGTTATAGAGGACATAGAACAAACTTAGATCAGTTTTCTCCTTTTCCAAGAAATCTCTTAACTTCATCCCACCCTTATCACTTCTTCACTTTGCATTTTGCTAACACCTGATATAGGGTTTGCAATATGTTTTTATATATTTGCTTTTGTTCTCTATGGATTTCATATACAGTTTATATATTGCCTCTCTGAGGGAAGTTGTCTTTTTTTTTTTTTTGGTCTTCATTGTCCAGGGCACCTAGCAGAGTGAAATGGTTTTATGAATGGATATTCCTAGAAGCCCAAGTTAGAAGGGGACTTCAGAATCATGACACATTCTTATCAGTGCCATTTAGGGAAAATGAACCTTTCACATGGGAAAACCCAACCACAAACATTTTTTTTTATTCAACAGGATAGGGAAAATTATACTGGGGGTGATGTGACCAATATGGCTTTTATTTTCTTGTCTTATATAAGAAAGCAGGACATATGCAGTAGTTTCTTCATTTTTTCATTCCTTAGCCATCTTTCCATTTAAGAATATCTCTAGGGGTGGCTAGGTGGCGCAGTGAATAGAACACCTGCCCTGGAGTGAGGAGGACCTGACTTCAAATTCAGCCTCAGACACTTGACACAATTACTAGGCATGTGACTTTGGGCAAGTCACTTAACCCCAATGGCCCACCAAAAAGCAAAAAAAAAGTATCTCTGAACTATGGCAGAGCCATCTGACCACTAGGTGAGAGGAGATCATACCAAGCATACTGAGGGTTGTTGTCACATAAGATTATAGGCTCAGTCAAAGTACCATCCTTGCCCCTGGACCAGATAGAAGGCACCTTGTAGCTGGATTTGCCTTTCCCCCACTATTTTTCTGACACTATGGACAATTTTGATTTCAAACATATATCAGTTGACCACAAAATAAATTTGCACCTAAAACTAAACTATTTCTTTTCATTTTGATACCATAAAATTGTCTGACTCCCATCCGTTGGACTATTAAACATGAATTTTTCTAGTACAGAAACTTCTCTGAAGGAGGGATACCTCTGAATTTTTGTGATGAAATAGGGGCAGGCATACATTCCCCAGAAAAAGAGGCAAAGGGCAGGTTCCTAAAAGCAGAATTCTAGAAGGCTCCTACATTTTAAAATTGTTCATTGGGCCTCTTGGGGGCCAAACTGGAAGCTACCACCTTTCTTAGCTTCTACATCCAAGAGCGCAGGGCCTGGAGTAAAACTCATCTTTCTGAGTTCAAATCCAGCCTTAGACTCTTAGTAGCTGTGTGACCCTAGGCAAGTCATTTAACCCTGCTTGCCTCTTCCTCATCTATAAAATGAGTTGAAGTAGGAAATAACAAACCACTCCAGTATCTTTGCCAAGAAAACCCTAAATGGGGGTCACAAAGAGTGAGACACAACTGAAAGATGACTGAACAACAACTGTGTAGACTGAACAACAACTGTGCAAAGGAAGTTGACTGGAATCGTGAGGAGACTAGAGCTGATCAAGTCAGCTGCCCCAAAGAGGGTTCCATACAGCATTGTTCTCCATTTCCATTGTAACTTTAAAGGGAAACTTTTACAATGTCCGGAGCCCTAGGTGTCTTGAAGATGAAGGAGGAGGATGTCCTCAAATTTCTTGCTTCAGGAACCCATTTGGGTGGCACCAATTTGGACTTCCAGATGGAACAGTATATCTACAAAAGAAAGAGTGATGGCATCTACATCGTTAATTTGAAGAGAACTTGGGAAAAACTCCTGCGGCAGCTCATGCCATTGTTGCCATTGAAAACCTAGCTGATGTTAATGTCATCTCATACAGGAACACTGGCCAGTGAGCTGTTCTGAAATTTGCTGCTGCCACTGGTGCCATACCTATTGCTGGACGTTTCATACTGGGCACCTTCACTAACCAGATTCAGTCAGCTTTCAGGGAGCCTTGCCTCTTGTTGATCACTGATACTTGGGCAGGTCACCAGCATCTGACTGAAGCATCATATGTTAACCTCCCAACCATTGCACTGTGCAACACAGACTCCCCATTTTGCTATGTGGACATTGCCATTCCATGTAACAACAAGGGAGCTCACCCTGTGGGTCTGATGTGGTGGATGCTGGCCTGTGAAGTCCTGCGTATGTGTGGTACCATCTCCCGGGAACACCCATGGGAGGTTCTGCCTGATCTGTATTTCTACAGGGATCCAGAGGAGATTGAAAAGGAAGAGCAGGCCACAGCTGCGAAGGCAGTGACAAAGGTGGACTTTCAGGGTAAATGGACTGCACCCACCCCAGAATTCACTGCTACTCAACCAGAGGTGGCTGATTGGTCCGAGGGAGTACAGGTGCCATCTGTGCCCATTCAACAGTTCCCCACCAAGGATTGAAGTGCTCAGCCAGCTACTGAGGACTGGTCTGTGGCTCCTACTGCTCAGGGCACTGAGTGGGTAGGAATTACCACAGAGTGGTCTTAAAACCAAGATGCTCTAATAGTGTTGGAAAAATGCTGATGGAAAATAAACATTGATTTCTTAAAAAAAAAAAAGTTGCCAAGAAGCAGATGTAGGCTTGACATAAGGCTATTCCAAAATGGAGGCACCTCCCAATGAAAGTCTTTAGTCAGAATCTGATTTGTTGCTGTGGGTTCATCCATTCTCTCCTGGACAACAGGGATGTGGTGAAGTAGAATTCTTTTTCAGACATGGGTCAGTCTGGATGATCTCTAAGGTTCCATCTCTAAAGTTCTATAATCCTGTGATTTATTCTGGAAGCTAACTTGGGATTTGGATGCCTGGGGAAAATGCAGAATATCCTTTATCAAAAACAAGAGAAGCTGAGCTACCTTTACTTTACTAAGGGAATTCAATGGAATATATACCTATAGACATATAAAAGACAATATTTAAAAGGAAGTTGAACAGCTGAGGGGTGGGAAGGGAGGATGTTGAAAGTATCTGGCTTGGGAGCATGGTAGAGGAAGTATAGAGTATGACCTGGAGAGGAATGACAACGATGATTATTGTTATATAACAACATGTAATTATTAATAATAAAAATTACATTTTTATTGCATCTTAAGGTTCACAAAGCTCTTTCCTTACAACGTTGTAAGGCAAGTAGTGACAATGTTATTATCCTTCTTTCACAGATGGAGAAAATGGGGCTCAGACTGATCAATCAGCAAGTATTTATTAAGTACCTACCCTATGTTCCATGTTCTGTGCTAGGCTCTGGGAATGCCAACACAAAGAATAAAACAATCTCATCTTTCAAGAAGCTTATATTCTAATATAACTTGTCCATGTTCATACAGTTACTACATACTTCGTGCAGTCTGGGCTGGATTTCCAACATAGGCCTCCTGATTTTAGCATCATTTCCAATATAGTCCATAGCCTCTCTAGCAGCAGACCCTTGAGATGACACTTAGCAAAGGGTTTCTTCAGAGAGACATCAAGCCCCTGGATCTAAGACTTTCACCAGAGCAAGAGGACTGCCCCTTTCCCTGGCTAGACATTACTGTGGGCAGAATGTCTGCGTAAAGGCAATTTGGCTGGTTTTAAGAAGATGGAACAAACAAAAAAAGTGTGGAAGTCTCTCATTCTCACTCCCACTAGGAATATTTGGTAAGGAGGAGAGAGAAAAAGGAATGTGGCAGCCAGGCCCTCAGCGTCCACCAGATGTTTTCTGACAATGCACATTGTTAAAGTTGAAATGTAAATTGTGAGAGTTGGGTCCATCAAACAATGAAATAACTGATGGCATTTCAAGCCCTAATTTATTATAGTCTGATGGTGTGTTGCTTTGGATTCATCCATTCTTTCCTGGAATGCAGAGTTCACCCCTGAAATAATTACACAGGTCTTTTGGCCTCTTTCCAGGCTCAGAATGTGTGTGGAGAGGCATTTTTCTTTAGCCCCCTCCCTCCTCCTCATCCCTTCAGTATTTCCTCTAAGGTTTCATGCCCTTACATTCACATGGAATAAGAATATGCTTAGACCTATCTCAGGGAATTTGGGTGGAGGTGATCTCTAAGGAAACCAAGTATCATTAGAGGAACATGAAAAGATTAAAAATATGCTATATAATCAATTAGATAATTCTTTTTACAGACAAATTCCCTTGTGATTTTTGCTTTGTTGATACAAAAATAAGGAGACATGAGCAGTTAACATCCCACCCTCTACCACCATCCCCTCCTCCTATCCCCTTTAGTTTGTTCCTAAGTATTCCTGGGGAAGTTTGCCGCCCTTTCTTATTCCTCCTCCATCCCTAGTTTAAGTTCAATACAATATTGAATTTAGTCAACTTCTAGATCATAGAGGATGAAGAAAGCCCCATAAATCAATCATAGAACCCAAGGGAACTTCCATATCCGACCTTACCCCTAAGTCTTTTAGAAACTATGACTCGGGATTGATCCTGTCTCTGAGGGAAAAGGGTTCTCAGTATATGAACAAAGAGAAACTCTATCTTCCCATGACAGACCATCAAAGGATAGATTCAGATTTGGAGAGAGTCCTGACAAGTATAATTATAAGCACCATGGTACAGTAATCCTGTGAGCTTGTAGCAGCAAGCACCCCAAGCGTCCTCAGGGTTTGCCTCCACCACAGGTTCTTGGATCTGCTTTGTTAAAGGAAAGCAACTCAAAATGGGTTAACAAGCTTACTTTAATCAGTCAGACATATATCGTTTACCTTGTTCAGGGGAAAAAGGTCAGCACCCCAAACTTCAGAATATACAGGCAGAATTATCAAGACAGAAGCAGATCAAGTAGACAGCTTTCCAAACTGTCCAGCCATTACATCCATACCCAATCAACATCTGTGTTTCCACATCTGGGTTTTTCAAAGCCGGGGGACTCTCAACAACGGCTTCCCAGAATTCAGATCAAATCACAGAACACTTCTCAAAGTGAGTCCCAAAACAAAGCTACACATCAGGGCTTATATAGCCTTCTCCTGGCTCAGAGAATGTAACAATCTTATTGACTCACTGGCCAATCAAGAAGTATCTACTGAAAAACAAGCCTCCCTCCCCAGGCTTCAGGTGCACTTTAGCCTAGGGGCAGGGAAGATCTTCCAAATTTGCATTCCCATTACAGAGCTACTCCTGATTATCCACAGAGAAAGGTATAATTGGGAATTCTTTCACTGGGGGCAAAAACAGTTGGGGAGAGGAATGCAAAGAAGGGGGCATGGTGGTTGTAGTGCCAAAGAAAGTCCAACTGGATGTATGACTATGAGAGAAACCTGTCCTCCAGAGAGTCTGACCCTTATTTTGGGGGGGAGGGGAAGATGGTAGGGGTATGGTAAAAGGCAGGCAGGCTCTGGATGAGAGGTGTCATGGCAAAGATTACCTGGCAGTGGTGGCATGGAGGATATTAGAGAATTGCAAGAGTCACTGTTCATATAGAGGTGGTGATCACTTAGGGAGGAAGGAAGCTTCCTGCTTGTATGTCTTTTGGCAGACTCATATAATTCATATAACTCATGTATATAATGAAATTGCTTCTATCTATCTATCTATCTATCTATCTATCTATCTATCTATCTATCTATCTATCTATCTATCTATCTATCTATAGATCTATCTGTAGCTAGATATAGATATAGCTATTGTTGTAGTCCTATAGCTCTACCCATAGGACGATTTCTTTAAATAAAATCTCAGGTCCAAAAATATAAAATGGAAGGGAGGAATATGGGGAGTGATGGCTCCTATCTAGATAATTTCCTCCCATTTTTCTTCTTATTAGGTGAATTCTGAAACTCTTCCATTAAGGAACTCATATAACCAAGACTATAACCATACCTACTATATCAACCATGAAATGTAAGGGAACTTCGCCCTTATCAACCTTGCCCCCAAGATTTTAGGGGTACTTTAGGGGCACTGCCATTTTTAAGGATACCCTGGTTCCAACTGGGAATTCTTCCTTTCTAATTAATTCATTTTTCAACTTCCTATGGCTATTTCAGGAGCACCATTAATAGGGATTCTCATTTGAGACACCAGCAACCTGCTTCCGAGATAGGAGACCTGGCATCTCTCCTATGGCCATATCCATTTTCATTGCTCTGGGAATGTGTCAAACTCCTGTTACACACAGATTTGGAGTTAGAAGGGACCACATAATTCAAACACTCTTACTTTACAGTTCAGGAGAATGAAACCTAGAGGGATTGATTGGTTCATTCAAGGTCACACAGGTTGAATGTGGCTAAATGAGGATTCTAACCCAGGTTGTCTCTTTCTAGAGACCACTCTCTGTTCCCTATATCATATTGCCTCTTTTCTCTATATCCGAGGAGATCATTGCTATACATGCCCTGAATATGGATGAAAAGACCAAGCTATAAGTTTTGGAATTTCTTCTAGAATCTAGTATAAATGGGACAGCTGTTTGATGGTGAAGGTCACTATAGCAGCTGTCCTGGAACATGCACATCATGCTGGGTCTGAGAGAGGTGAAAAGCCAGTGACAAGGAGTCTGGGTGAGACACCCATTCAGTTCGAGGCAGCAGTTTGTCAGCTAAGCTTCTTTGGCCAGGCTTTCTCCACCTTACCAATGGACTGGGGAGGAGGGAGTGGTTTCTATTACAGCAGTTGCTAATCTGAGAGAGACCCAGACAGAGATTGATGAGAAACCTTAGCCCTCTAGTGCATGAGGGCAGAGTCTTATGCCAAAAGGCCTGACTCCAGCAGAAATCTTCTGGGAAGCCAAAATTGTCTGCAATAGGATATGAGGCCCCTGCCCCTGGAAAGATAAAATGGAAGCCAGTGTGGATACTCACAACTACTTCTCTGTTCAGGGGTTCAGTCTGTTTTCCAAGATCCTCTCAAGCCACCGCCTTGTCCTTGGGCGGGCGTAGGAGGTGGGGTGAGATGTGCCTTGTAACTGGCCACTTCTAATTTTTGAACTTTGTGGGGCTGCTGAATGAGATAGTTTTGTTAAGCCATGGCCATTGGTAGGATTCACACGATGGAACGAAGTTAAGAAGCTAGGGGGAGATTTTTATTTGGAGGAGGTGCTCTTTTCATCCTAATTTCCCATTCTGCGATACCATATACTACTTGTGCTAATGTATGAACTACATCCATCTCAGTTTACTGGGCTTCCCCACCTTTGTTCATTTAAACCAACTCAACAAGCATTTATTAAGTACTTACTATATGCAAGGCTCTGGGTCAGGTATTAGGGTCAGAAAGACCAAAAAAATATATTTCTTGTTCTCATGGAGATTATAGGGCAGGGGAAAGAGGGCAGGGAGGAGCAAAATATAATATGTACACAGGTAAGTTTGATAGAGATGAATTGGCCTATGGGGATACTCTCTGCCTGGTTGTAGTCCAAACTATAAAAGCCCATTGCAGGCCATGTTTTATGTCATGAAAAAACCAGAACACAACAAACTAGTAATTGACTGGATAGCTGGAGGAACTAATAACTAGGCAGATATAAGAAACAACAGTAATTTTACAAAGTTTATCATAGGTCATTGCTTGCCCAGTATTTATGGAGGACTTCTCTTCATGTTAATAAAGACCTTTCTTAACCCAATAACAATAGAGAGAAGAGAAAGGCAAAGAAAATCAAGACTGTTCACAGAGAGAAGGCTCTATTTCTACAGTGCTTCTAGAACATAAATTGGGGATGTCCCCAAAGGGATAGGGAACCTGAGGCCAACTGGAAGAGATACATCTTCCCACTTTGCTCTGGCTTCCCCTAGTGACCAGATTTAAATATCCTCCCTTCTAGGAGCCATAAAAGAATACTGTACAATGAAGGAGGCCACCTTCTTTGTATACTTACTCAGTCTGGAGTCAGTAACCCAAGTCATCACTTCTTCTGGCTCTGTGGATAGTTAGAATTTTTTTTTTTGTATTATCACATGGTACAAGCTCCCATGCATGGCCAGAAACTGAATCCCCCCAAGTTTCTGCATTGTCCCTTGGAGTGTATATGGGCAAGAAATATATGCACATGGTTCAAACACTTCTCTCTTCTGCCCTGTCACCCCCGATCCAATCACATAACTTGAGCAAATAAAAATAAACACAAAGAAAATTCATATGAGGGGAAAAGGAAGTAGCACTTTAGCTGAGTCTTGGTGGGAGCTAGGGATTCCAAAGAGCAGAAGTGAGAAGAGAGAGTGTATTAGGCATGGGGAATAGACATCCAGTGCAAAAGAAAAGACATGTGAGATAGAATGCCATAGGATGCAAACCAGCTTAATTGGAACATAGAGTGAGAAAGGAGGAGTAATATATAATCATCCTGGACACTCACAGTGTGGATCCAAGTTGGATCCACACTTTAAATGGCCAAACAGGGGAGTTAGTATATTAACCCAGGGTTAGTAGGTAGCCACTGAGTTTTCTTGAGCAGCTAGGAAAAGAATATAATGAAAGTTCAGGTCTTCAGCAGACCTGATGTGTGTGTGTGACAGATTAGACAAGGTTGGGGCTGAAGGCAAGAAGATCCCAATTAGCTAGTTCAAGTACGCAAGTATTTATTAAGTACCAGGAGGAAGCAGTGCTGGAATAGAGAATAAAAAGAACAAAAAGACCAAAATCCCAGCCCTAAAGGAGCATATGTTCCCACGGGGGAGACAATATGTAAACAACTAGGCATGTATAAGATATAAACAGAGAAACTACAAGGCATTTTGAGAAGGAAGGCATTAGCAGATGGAAATTCTGGGAAAGGCCTCTTGGAGTGGGTGAATTTGTGCTCTTTTTTTAAGAAAAAATTTTTATTTTTTTCCAATTAGATGTAAAGATAGTTTTCTCAACATTCATTTTTATAAGATTGTGAGTTTCAAAATTTTTTCCTTTTCCCCTCTCCCCAAGATGGCAAGCAATCTGATATAGGTTATCCATGAGGAATCATGTTAAACATATTTCCACATTAGTCATGTTGTGAAAGAAGAAACAGAACAAAGAGGAAAAACCACAAATTAAAAAAAAACCCAACAAAAAAAGTGAAAAATAGTATGCTTCAGTTTGTTCTCAGACTTGATAGTTCTTTCTCTGGATGTGGATAGCATTTTCCATCATGAGACTTTTTGGAGTTGTCTTGGATTATATTGTACTGATGAGAAGAGCTAAGTCTATCATAGTTGACTGTCTGTGCTAAGTCTTAAAGAAAATCGGAAAAAGTGAAAGGTGGAGGTGAGGGATTGGGACATGCCAGGAGTCAGGGAACAGTTAGTGCAAAAATATAAAAATGAGAGATGGAAGGTTGAGTTTGAGGACTACAAATTAGGAGGCTAGTGTAATAATTCAGGTGAGAGGTGATGGGGACTGGAAATGTTAGTGTTAATCAAACAGATCTGGATTGGATATGTATCCAACCTCATAATTCCCTAACAAATAATGGGACCATCAGAGCAAATTAATTATCATCAGATGATAATGAGGTGGTAGGGAGGTGTTCCAGACACAAGCAGAGGACCATTGTCTGGGTTGGGCACTAGTACCTACACAGACTATGTCTACAGCATAGGCACTCAGACTAGGATGGTATCTTGGGGTGATTTATCCCCTTTCAATGTTTCATTTGAAAATAGGAGGAAACCCTCCCAATTCAGTGGAGTGGGAGAAGCGCTGGGGGAGGGATGATTGCTGAAAGTGAGGAGAAGCCAAGAGCTTTAAAAGAAGGTTGGAGAGAAATCCATTTTCCCACCTCCTCCCCTAGCAACAAACCTTTAGGGAAATAGGATCCTCTGTGTATTTTAGGTCTAACTCTGAATAAATTTATTGATGTGACAAGACTCCTGAACCAGAGCCAACAGGACAAGTGTGGAGGCCGAGAAAGAATGGAAAGTGTGGAAGAGACTACAGCTTGGCAGAGGGCAGCCGCAGCACCTGGGGCCTAGTTTCAAGTCTACCCCCACCCCTTTTGGGTCAGGTTCAGCCAGCAAAGGCCTTTTTGTTCCCTCTCAATTGACTAAGTAATCGACTGTGGTGAAGACTTGGCCCCCTAAGTTATTTACCATCTCTGTGCGTCACTTTCTACATTAACTAAACAGAAATAACCCTAACTCCCCCATCTTGTACTTCCCTGCTTTCCTCCCCCAGCATTTCAATAGTGAGACGATGATGGCAGTTAGTGGGGGAAAATGCTCTTGGGAACAAAGGTACTCACTATAAATACAAATTATAGCCAGGAACACATTTTATATCAAGTCCTTGTATTTTTTGTTCTACTTATCAAGCTTCCAAATGGATCCTTTTCTTCTCAGAGCATGAAAATTCAATGCATTTTCCTATATTTATACAGACACTCCCTGCATGCTCCCCCCTGGCCCTCCACATTGCTTTTTTTTTTTAATAATGCCATGAGGGGCTGACATAATAATGATACATCTGGTGACCCATTTAAAATGGGCCACATTTAAAGCTACATTGTATTAAAGGGGACTGTTTTAAATGGACCACCCTGTACGTTGCATTAGATTGTGCCTTCCTGCCAATGAACTCAGAAGGATTTTATGAATAAAAGATGATGTTAGGGAAAAGGCCCCTTTTCTTAAAAAAAAAAGAAAGAAAAGGAAAAAGGGGGAAAAAATCACACAGCAAACTCTAATGTAAGAATTTTAAGCATCCAAAAATGGCAAGGTGATTCCAGCGCAGGAAGATGGCCTTTACTGAGTGTGGGGTTACCCAGCCTCCCTCTACCTGTTGTGATTTGGAGACCTTGCGAGGTATAGCTTTAGGACTGAGTGAGAATTGTTGGGCCTGGATCCCTGAGGGAGAATCCTTCCAGGCCAGAGCCTGGGAGCTTCCTTTGGTTCATGAAAGAGGCTCTGAAGAGTCCATGAAAGGACCTCCAGTTCAAATGAGAACACATGACTTGCTAGTTTATAGTAGTTACTGCATTGCTACTACGTAGATGCATCCTGACAGGGGACAGAATGAATAAACAAGCGGAGTTTAAACTCCAAAGGAACTTCAGTGAGAAGAAATAAAGACCTTACTCCAGACCTTCAACCACATCTGAAGCCCACTCTCGTTCCAGATCCTTTTAGATGTCCAGGGTTGTTCTGATTGCTTTCTGTGGGAAAATAAGTTTCCTTTTGTGAACAAGCTCTAGGGTTTCTTGGTGACTAGTGGGGCTGGTGCCTGTCAGGATGGTGGGAATCTGGGTAGTTCTGGCCCAAGCACAGGCCCCAGAAGGATTAGGCATCTTATTTCACAACATCCTTGGTCTGGTTTCTCTAGACAAAGAAAACTCAATGGTTGGGATAAACTTCCCAGTCTTTCCTCTGAATTTAAGCTCCTCAACTTTGTCCTGAAATGACCTAGAGAGATTGTAATGGGTTAGAACACCAAAACCACTTTTTCTTCCTTTTAGAAATGCTATAAGGAGGAATGTCCTGGAGCTATACCTAAGTAGCTTGTGTTAGCCAATAGTTTAAAATTTCACTATGGGCATGAACACCTCAGAAATCAGCAAATTATGGATCAAGGCTTGATTTATTGTTTTGTTGATTGTCTAAGACTTAATAATAATATGAATAATGCAGATTAAGTTTAAAAGTGTATTGGATGTGCATACTTATTGCCTTTCTTCCAGAGAACTTGCTTGTTCACTATCATGTTTATAAACATAATAGTTTACATGGTTTCCTGTTAAGACTGTGAAATACTTGAGAGCAAGGATCTATTTTTGGTCGTTGTATCCCCATAGTTTAACATTCATTCATTCAATAAACATTTATTAAGTGGCTTATAAATGCTTATATTTTTTTACTTGGCTTGCTGTTGTACTGTGCACTTGGTTTTTAATTATAAACTCATTTGATCCATCTCTGGTATGATCCTCTTGTTTTGCTAGTATAAGAGACTGGAGACCTCAGGCCTTATGAACTTGTGTAGGATGCTAGGTTAAAATGGAATTCCCATGTGGACTTTGGAAGACACAAAGCTAATTTTTTCCAGTCTGCATACGATGTGAAAAAGAAAGAGCCTTTCAATTGGCTGCTGAGTCAGAACCAAGGATGCTTATAAAAGGCACTAATTTGATGACTTGGATGCTCTTTCTGGTCTGGCTGCACTTCAGGGATGAGGCAAGGACAGCTGCAAGTCTCCTGGTGGGGAGAGACAGAGTCAGAGCCAATGATCTACTCTCTCCACCAGTAATCAACATGAAGCCAAGAGCATTTTCTTTGATGTTGCTTCTGTGTTTATTGTGTCTGTTCTTTACTGACTTAGGTAAAGGAGTCTTGGTGGAAGGATGGAAGGAAACAAGCATTTTAAGCACTCTCTATTTGCCAGATACTGTGCTAAAAGTTAGAGAAAGAGTTTCAAGCAGAAAAGAAGACAGTCCTTACCATCAAGGTGCTTACATTCTAATTCTAACAGGGGAAGGCTGTACACAAAAGGGAGCAGAAAAGAGATGGGTGGAGAAAAGGGGCATGATTTTAAAGTCTAGAGGAAATCAGGAACAGAGCCCAGGAGGAATTCATCAATGCGAGAAAGGGAGCGGGTCTTAACAGAAGGATGATCAATGGTGAGTAGGCAACCCTGAGAAACAGAACAGGATAGGCTAGGATGCTGTGAACTTCAAAAGCTTCCTCTTGTGCATTTTCCAGGTAAACAGCCTGGAAAAGAATATCTGTGCGTTTTCCAAAGTCCAGACTCTCTACAAATATAAGATATAGAGAAGGCATTAGCCTACATAGGGGGAAGGGAGGTAACAAGTCTTTATTAATCATTTACTATGTACCAGGCACTGTGCTAAGTGCTTTACAAATGTTATCTCATTTAATCCTCAGAACAGCTCTGGGAGGTGAGTGCTATTCTTATTCCCATTTTTCAGTTATAGAAACCGGGGCAGATAGATGTTAAGTGATTTGCTTAAGTGTCACATAGCTAACAAATGTCTGTGATTAGCTTGGAACTCAGGCTTTCCTGACTTTAGGTTCAGCACTCCATTCTCTGTTCCCACTGGCTGCCATTGATAGAGGAATTTTTCTCATTTAGGAGTGACCTCTATACCAATGAAATCAAGGTTCTAGTTCAGGGGTGGGGAACGTGCAGCCTCAAGGTCACATTTAGCCCTCTAGGTCCTTAAGTACAATCCTAGCTTCCACATGTGGCCTCAAGGTTGCAGGCTTCCCCTGGTCTAGTGCCTATCCCTAGTCACTTGATAGAAATGGGGGATGAAAGAGAATGAGGACACCTAAATGATTACAAGTCCTTGGTCAGCTTCCAGTAGAGTAAGCAGAAGCTGGTTCCTGCTGATTTCACTATTAAGAATTCCTTCTGGGGCGGCCAGGTAGCACAATGTCTGGCCCCAGTGTCTGGATGACCTGGGGATCACATCTGGGCTCAGACACTTAGCACCACACTCAGAAATAACTGGCCATGTAACCTTGAGCAAATTACTTAACCCCGATTGCTTTATATATATAAAAAAAGAATTCCTTCTCAAGTGCCAATAACTTACAGAAGGAATATGAATACAATATAAGCTCTTTGAGGTCAGGAACTTTTTCATTCCTGTGTTTGTGTACCCAATACCTGGTACAGTGACTGATATATAGAAGGTACTTAATTAATGCTTATTTGAAAGTAGATGTTTATCCATAGAACTTATAGGCAGCAGTGTGGGATGAGAGAGGAAGGATAGGGAGAGGGGATCTTCCCCATCATAACTTTCCTTTTTTTTTTTTTTTTTTTGTTAAAGAGTACTGAGATCAAGATATGAGGCAAACAGCCCTGGACAGAGAGCCAGGAGATCTGGATTCTCATTCTGGCTCTTCTACTCCCTAGCTCTTTGACCCTTGGACAAATCACTTAAACTTCAGGACAGTATTTAGTTTCCATATCTCAGCAAGATCCCCTCCAAGAGGCCTTTTAAGTGCTAATAATTGATGATCTATAATGCTACTGTTTGATAGTTTAATGTGCAGCTAGAAATTCTTGAGTAAAGCTTGGGAAACTTTATAATGGAGACTTTCTTTTTTTCCTGAAAGAGAGGAGGAGTTGCCATAAGAAAGCCATGTTAGTCTTCAATTTTACTTTTTCCATTTAGGATTTCTGTTGATAAGATCCAAGCTATGAGAAACTCTACTGCATGGCTCATGAAGGCTCAGGACATCTACTACTGTGTCAGGCATACAGTGAGTGATCACTCACTGTTTAATAAAGAAAAATAATCAATTCTCATACATCCATTTACTCCAATAAACATTTATTTTTTCCCCTCTTTTTTTCTCCAAAATGTTTGACATCTTCTTTTTATATCATTCACATTTTCCAACATATTTCTTCCTTCCTTCCTCTCCCAGAGTGCCATCCCAAATGAGTAAGAAAGGATTTTTTTAAAAAGGAAAAAGTATCTCAGCAAAACTTACCAATATATCAATTACATCTGGCATTATAAGTAGTGTTCTACACCTTCCTCTACACAGAAAGAAGGTATGTTCTCAAATCTTTCCTTTGTGGACAACCTTGGTCATAATGATTTAACAGCATTCATGTTCAATTATTTTGTTCTTACAGTTCTTTTTATTTGTATTGTTTTAGTTATCGTATATATTGTTTTCCTTATACTTCATCTTGAATTAGTTAATAAATTCTCTCCAAGTTTCTCTGCCGTTTTATATTCATGGTTTTTTTTTTACTGTGTAGCAATATTCTGTCCCATTCTTGTACCATAGCATTTTTTAGCCATAGCCCAATGGATGAACGTCTATTTTCCAATAAGCATTTATTAATCACCTTCTATATGCCAGTTGCTGTGCAAGGTGCTTGGGATACAAAGACAAAATTGAAACAGCTCCTGCCCTCAAATAACTTCTATGTTCTGCTTACTATCCTTCCCTAAACCATTGGTATTTCAGAAGGAATCCTTAATAGTGAATCAAGGTTCACGTACAGTCCTCTGATAACCAACTAGCATATGGAGAACATTTGATGGAGTGAAATAAACATTCTTCAGAGAACATCTCAGGTTCTTAAGCATTCAGAAAGAATAGCAGTGAAGAATGCTTTCAAAATTAGTAGAAATTAGGAAAATTTCCAGTGGTTTATTCTTCAGCTTTTGTTATGGAGAGCTTTGTGATGTCGTACCCATAGGGCTTAGACCTTTGACAAACCCCTTCCATAATGAGTTAAGATGCATTCCTCTACACTGCAAACTGAAGATAATGGAGCTCCTTGCCCTTTAATCCATGACCACTGTGGATCGAGTTACCTCTTCGAAAGAGCTCTTTTCTGGCTAACTAAATGAATTGAAATTGATGGTCTTAATTGTTTTCTAAATTGCAATTTTTCTCCAACAGCTGTTTTTTATCAGTGTCGAGTCCAATGGGCTCTGTCAGTCACACAGGGGGATGAAGTCATGTGGTAATAAAAGAGTAGGAGTAGGGGGAGGAAGGGAAATGCCATACAGTATATTGTCTAATTGAAAAATGTGCCACGTGAATGTTGTACTTGAAATATCTCCTTCCCTGGGGGCTACTCACAACAAACAATGCACACATCTTCTGCACTGGAAAGATTAGAGCATTCCCCCTTACTCCATTAGAAATGGACCCTTGCAATAGTTTCCTTCCTTTGCATTTTGTGCATGAACTCACTTAAATGGAATAATGATGAAAGATAATAGTCTTCCTGAGTAAAATCTTGAGCACTGAGAGTAATGGCACTGGATTCATGAAGAGGAAGGTGGTGATAGGGATAAAGAGTTATAGCACTCCAGAGATATATATAGAGAGGAGATGCCTGAGAGCTGGGAGATGCATCCTGTAACATCAACAGAAAAATAGGTGGTAGTGCTAATATAGTCCTAAAAGGAAGCTTGATGAGCATATGGTAGGAAGAAGAATAAAGTAGAGCCTTAAAGAGAGGGAATTTGGAAAAAGTACAAGTTTGGTGGGGGGAGAGAAAGAGGAGAGAGGGAGAGAGAGAGAGAGAGAGAGAGAGAGAGAGAGAGAGAGAGAGAGAGAGAGAGAGATTGCTGAATGAAGATAGAGACCCAACAGGACCCAACTGAGAACTGAAGATGTATAGAGCCAGTTTTTAGAAATAGATTTAAGTAAAAAAAAATCTCGTTTGCCCAAGGCAAAGTATCTGAGAAATCTATTTCATGGAAATATAGAATCAACTCTGGAAACAGAGAAATTTTATGGAAAAAAGGTACTCTCAGATATCATTTTGCATATTGGTATCACATTTAAACTGAAATGGGGGTTATCAAATTGTAAGGATCACTGTGGGCTGTAGATTGACTTAGAAAACTACTCATTAACAGGATCTAGGTTTTATTGTATTTTTATTTATTTTGTTAAATATGTCCCAATTATACTTTAATCCTGTTTGAGTACACTCAAGAGAGCTATGGGCTATATGCAGCTGGTGGGCTATGCCACATGTTTAATACCCCTGATCTAGTCCAGTCAATCTTTAGAGTCCAGACTGAATAAAGTATGTCCAATTACTAAAACTCTCCAGTGGTATAGTGGCTAAAACACTAGCTTGATGTCATGAAGGTTTGGGTTTGAATCCTACCTTAAGTGAACTTGGTCAAGTCATTAACTTCTCTGGGTCTCAGTTTCCTCATTTGTAAATGAGAGATTTGGATTTGATAGCCTCTAAGGTCCCTATCAACTCAGATCTATGATTCTATGAATTGATTATTTAATTTTCCTGAGTATCTATGAAAATAGAGAGGCTCTCCTTTTGTGCTATAGTTTAAGCACACAATCGTTTATTTTTTTCATGTTCAGTTTGTTTTTATTTATAAAATAAAATATTATTATTCCAACTGAGAATATAATATATAACTTTTAAAATCTAAAAATAACTTATTGATGCCCTCTGCTTTTACATTACAGTTATTTCTGAGAACATCTTCCTCTTCTAAATTTAGCCTTAGTTTGTAAAAAAGAAAAACAAACAAAAGCATCCCAAACAGTGGCTGCATCTGCAAATGTATACTACATTCTGCCCTAGTAGTTCTCCACCTCAACAGTAAGGAAAAAGGTATTTTTCATTATTTAAATGATAACTTTTAAATGGAGAAATATTTTAGTTACAGTTTCCTAGAAAAAAAAATCAAACCATCATTAAAAAAAATACATAAGGAAGAGATCAGGCACCATTTAAAAAAATCCTTTGAGTATTTAAGATTGTTGGGTTAAATCATTAAGGAAAATATTCACATAAGCTGCTGGTAACCCCAAAGAGAGGGTCACAGGAGTCTTCGAGAGGCCACTGAGTAGCAAGCCCTAGAAGTCCAAGTGCTCTTTGCCTCTGGCCATCACGCCACATCCCAGGCTCAGCTGTTTGGAGGATTCCACCAGATTCCTTTTGCTGGAGTGACTCACTGTGTCTGACAAGTCTGGAGGCAAATGTAGTCGCTTCTCATGCTTCTCTTGCTTCTTGGATCTGAATGTCAAATTTTCTATTCAGCTCTGGTTTTTTCTTCAAGAATGCTTGAAAGTCCTCTATTCCACTGAATGACCATATTTTCCCCTGAAACATGATACTCAGTTTTGCTGAGTAGGTGATTTTTGGTTTTAATCCCAGCTCCTTTGACCTCCAAAAATCATATTCCAGGCCCTTTGATCCCTCAGCGTAGAAGCTGCCAGATCCTGTGTTATCCTGATTGTGTTTCCACAATATTCAAATTGTTTCTTCCTGGCTGCTTATAATATCCTCTCCTTGATCTGGGAATTCTGGAACCTAGCTATAATATTCCTAGGAGTTTTCTTTTTGGGATCTTTTTCAGGAGGTGATCGGTGGATTCTTTCAACCTGTATTTTGCCTTCTGGTTCTAAAACATCAGGGCAGTTTTCCTTGAGAATTTCTTGGAGGATGATTTCTAGGTTCTTTCTTTGATCATGACTTTCAGGTAGTCCAATAATTTTTAAATTATCTCTCCTGGATCTATTTTCCAGGCCAGTGATTTTTCCCATGAGATATTCCACATTGCCTTCTATTCTTTCATTTGTTTGGATCTGTTTGATAGCATCTTGATTTCTCATCAAGTCACTAGCTTCCCTTCGATCCATTCTAAATCTGAGGGAATGATTCTCCTCATTGAGCTTTTAATATTCTTTTTCCATCTGGCAAATTCGGCTTTTTAAGGCATTCCTCTCCTCATTGCTTTTTTGAGCCTCTTTTGCTATTTGAGTTAATCTGTTTTTTTTTTAATTTTTTAAAAATTTTTTTCTTTTTTAAAGCAATTGGGGTTAAGTAATTTGCTCAAGGTTGCATGGCCAGTTATTTCTGTGTGTGGTGCTAAGTATCTGAGCCCAGATTTGATCCCCAGGTCATCCCAACACTGGAGCCGGTGCTCTTACTCACTGAGCCACCTGGCCGCCCCTAAGCAATTGGGGTTAAGTAACTTGCTCAAGGTTACACGGCCAGGTGTTTCTGGGTGGGTGCTAAGTGTCTGAGCCCGGATTCGATCCCCAGGTCATCCCAACACTAGAGCCAGTGCTCTTATTCTCTGTGCTACCTGGCCACCCCGAGTTAGTCTGTTTTTTAAGGTGTTATTTTCCTCAGTCAGGCTGTTGACTCTCCTTTCATAATTTTCTTGCATCATTCTCATTTCTCTTCCCAATTTTTCCTCCACTTCTCTTATCTTAAGGTCTTCTATGGCCTGTAACCAGTTTGTATTTTCCTTTGAAGCTTTTGGTGCAGGAGTTCTGACTTCACTGTCTTCCTCCTGTTCCATGCTTTGATCCTTTTTGTCCCCCAAATAGGAGACTAATATTAGATTCTTCTGTTTACTTTGCTTCCTTTGCCTGGTCACGTTGCCACTCAAGTATTTGACTTCTGGGCTTTTTGCGACAGTAGGACTCTGTCACCAGACAGGGGAGCTTTGTCCCAAACACTGGGGTTTTCTCAGCTGCTGGAGGTATTAGTTAGGTGCTCTCTCTGAAGCCTCCACACTCTCTGGCAAGCTGGTAGCACACCCCAGGACCCCCACCCTAGACTGCAATCCAGATCCAAGCAGGTTAAAGCAAGAACTATTACCCCTCAGACGGCTATAGCTGCTGGTGTTCTGGAGTCCCTCCAGCCAGTGTTTGGTCAGGCCCACCCTGGAGCTAAAACTTCTGGTTCACGAGGGCCTGGGCTCAGCAACCAGAGTACTGTGCTGGCCTTTCCCTGCCGGCCTGCCGGGCTGTCCTCAGTGGGAAGTTAGCTTCTCTGTGTCATTTTGTGAGTTCTATAGCTCCAAAGTTTGTTCAGAGACCCCTTTTACATGAATTGGGGAAGGTGGAAGCTGGAGCCGTGTGGAGGTCCTGTTTCTACTCCACCATCTTGACTCCACCCCCCCACAATCGCTTATTTTGTCTTGTATGAAGGTAGGAAATAGTGGTCCACCATAACACATACTTATGACTTTTAGGGCAACTTCCACTATGCCAAATGGTACAAGAAGTATAATAAAAAAAATCTCATGTTTATATAGCATATTAAGGTTTTCAAAGGATTTTGCAAACAACCCTTTGGGGTAGTACATTATTTTGCCATTTTATAGATAATGAGATTCAGGCCCTGAGAAGTCAAATCACTTATTCATACTCATGTATAGCACATAGCTAGTCAGGTACTCCAGGACCAGTTCTGACTCCAAATCCAGTGCTCTTTGACAGGTACTAATCTCCATCTCAGAGAATCATTCTCTTTAAAGAATTGATAGACTTTTAGATCAAGTCACACAATCTCTCCTTTATAACCTTAATCAAATTTGATTTCAGCAATCTCTAGGGGGAGAGCCTATTCAAAGTCGTTTGTTGTGTTAAATGTTGTTTGAAATAAATGGACAATCTTCTGGTGGGTAGATGTTTTCACCATAATAGTATTTGTAGTACTAGGATATGAACTATGTCATGATAGAGAGAAGCGTATAAAATAGCAGGATAATAGTAATGACAACTGACACATATTACTTTAAGGATAACAAAGCTCTGTTCTTCACTGTTCTTGCTACCCATCTCTGCCTCATGGATTTCCTTGGCTTCCTTTAAGACCCAGCTAAAATTCCAACCAAATTTTAGCTTTCCTTTCCCTCTGATGATTATCTTCAAATACACACACACACACACACACACACTTTTTTCTTTCAAATTCATATAAACAAGTATCTGCTGTACCTGTTTCAATGGTTTGACCTCTGTTACTGGGGTTCTTCAAATCAAGGCTGGATGGTCTCTTATTGTGAATGTTGTAGAAAGGATTCTTATTCAAGTACAGGTTGGACCAGATCACCCCTAATGTTAGTCCCTTCTCTTGGCTGATTGTTTCCAGTTTATCCTGCACATAGCTTGAATGTACATAGTTGTTTGCATGTTATTCCCTCCATTAGAATGGGAGTACCTTAAGAGAAGAGACGATCTTTTGCCTTTCTTTGCATCTCTTGTGCTTGGCACCATGCCTGACACATAGTAAACACTTAATTAATGTTTATCAAACACTTGACTTTTACATATACTATCTCATTTACTCTTGACAAATAATTCTACCTTTTTGTCACCATTTTGCAGCTGAGGAAATTGAGGTTCAGAGAAATTAAATGATTTAACTATGGTCATATAGTAAGTGTCAGGAGGTATTTGAGTCCAGGCTTCTTCTGTACAAAGCTTCTCCAAGTACAAGGACTTGTCACCACATTCTGTTACCTTTTAGCATAATAGAAAGAATTCTGGGTCAAGTCAGGACCTAGAATTTAGTCCTGGCTGTGTGATTAATTTACAGTCTGTACTTGGACAAGTCTTTTACCCCTACCTCAGGTGTTTTTTAAAAATTCTTATAAGCATGAAGATAAACATATCTGCTTTAATCTTTTTCACTGGAGTTCTTCAAGTAAAGGATGGATGGCTTCTTATTGTGAATGTTGTAGAAAGAACTCTTGTTCAAGTACAAGCTGGACCAGATGGTCTCTGCAGTCCCTTCCAATTCTGAGGTTCATCAATTCCACAGATCAAACAAGAGGAAGAAAATGAAAATTCAAATGGAACTTGAGAAATTGATTTGTATTTGAGTGTGGAATGTCTTTTTTTTGACTTGGTAGTGGGAGACGAATTGTAAATATTTCATGATGCATTAATCTTTCAGGGTCCAGCTGAAATTCCAGTCATCCCCCTTCTTCCATTCTCTTTCCTCCCCCCAAGAAGCCTTTGGTTACTCTCAAAGTCAACTCTCCCTTCTTTGATCACCTGAACTTTCTACCCTTTTCATTGCTCTTCTACATTCCACTTTGTATTACATTTATTTGTGTACAAGTCTTATGTCTCTCTTATTAGACTGCAAGCTCCATGAAGTCAGAGACCACATTTTATTTTATTCTTTCTTATATATCCCAAATGACCTAGAAAAGTGAAACTATAATTTGTTTATTCATTTAGTGAATATTTATTGAGCACTTATTAATTTAGAATCATGTAAGTTTAGAATGTCATAGCTGAAGGAAAATTGAGAGGACATTTAGTTTAATCCCTTTCTTTTGTGATGAGAAACTGAAGACCTGGTAATTTATATAAGTAACCAGATTCCACATAATTTTTATAATAATAATGAAAAATCCATGAGAATCAAATGAATGGATGTTTATTCTGAAATGGGCTAAGTGATATAAAAATGTAATGATAATTGAATGGTTATCATAATTTGATAATGACAAGTAACACACTTGTATCCTAGAAGGTTAGATATATCCTAGAAGGCTAGATGGTTAATTCATCTTAAAATGTTGAGCATTTCCATAAAAATGGTCGCCCAGTAAGCTTGATGGGGAAACACAATTATAAAAAAAAGGTCATTCTGTCTTTGCTTTTATCCTTCCTCATGGGGGGCAGGGCAGCTATGAATATGATATTTTTTTCCTTGGGATGCAAAGAGGATGAAGAAGATTCTATTATATTCCAAATCACCATTGGATTATTCCTTTCTTTCAAGCTTTGAAAGAGGTCAGCCTATGTTTTCATCTAAACACTGGGGGAATCTTAGTCTGGAGAGGGTAGCAGGGTGGTATAAAATCAAGGAACAGAGAGGAATTTTTTGAGTGGGAAATGAATAAACAAAGAATTGGTATGTAAGGAAATAAACATATGCCACTGGAGATGAATCTTTCAATATTGCACACTGCATGTGGAAGATGGGATAATTACAGGCAACAGCTGAATCTGTTAGGGGCAAGGTAGTTGGGAATTGTCAGTGGGGTTGGAGGGCTCATTAGGAACATCACTATTCTTTTAACACAGAACCATGTTCTGGTGATCTTAAGGATAGTATAATATCGAGAGAGAGAGAGAAAGAGAGAGAGAGAGAGAGAGAGAGAGAGAGAGAGAGAGAG